>NC_031966.2:33480289-33532789 GCF_001858045.2 Oreochromis niloticus | reverse complement strand
GGAGTTTTCTCTCTATTGTAGGGTCTTTACCTTACAGTATAAATAAATACAACTGAATTCAATATACATATATTCAGGCTATAGATTAGAAATCTTTATGTGTACCATTTCACTCCATGCTGGATTACAGCTGAGATATTCATTCAGTCTCTCACCTCTGACCTGAAGTGCAAAGAGAATTACTGAGCAAATGAGGCAAACAGGTGTTAATTTATTAGCTTCTAATTAAATAGACAGACAGATGATTTTGTGACTCTCATGTTAGCACATCTGGTTCATTGTGTTTCTGTGTGCACTTTTTCTGGGCTTCATAGGTGTGGTTTTCTGCGCTTTCTTTGCAGGCCGTTAATAACTCCTCTAAATGCAGCTGCGATTCATCAAAAAACACATTCAAACAAAAAGCTGATATCAGCATTCTGCATGTTTGTGTGTGTTTGTGTGAGTGAATGAGTTTCCAGCTTCACTGCCGATTTAGAAAAATGTGCCAATCTGAAGATAATTGAAGTAAGATTGTTGTCAAAGCAGGCAGATGTGAGCAGTTTATAAAAAAAAAGCATTATCTAAATCAGTTTTGAAACACTCTGAGTTATTGGGGGGAAAAGATTTTGCTCTTGCATCAGTTAGTATTCCTCAAAGCAGACTGATCACTGATATAAATTTGTTGCTGTGTATCTCTGGCAGATATGTACCGTCTGGAGTTAGCTGGAGGCCTCGGGGTCATATTGCTGCTGCTGGGAGTCCTAACCGCACTTTATAAATGTTACAACCTGGAGATCATGCTCTGCTACAGGAGACACTTTGGGAGTGATGAAACTGAAGATGGTAAGCTGTTTTGAGTGCTCGCTTTTTCTTCAGCACACTGCAGAAGGGGTCAGACAGGTATCAGAGCGCTGAGGGGTATCAGCATTGATAGGAAGACCAGAGAACTACAAACATGGAGCAAAATAAGAGTTAGACTGTTGCTGCATTCATCGTTGTTGGGAATGAAACAAAGTAAAGCAAAGGAACTGTGCTATTAACGTAAGATCTTCCTGTAGGGCTTCTACACATAGCATAACACAGACTGCAGGATGAGTCTTACAGTACAGCGCATAAGATGCACAAGCCTGTAGTGACGTCAAAGAAGGGACTTAATGGAAACAACAGCAGAGCAGAGTAAATGAAAATGAGTTTCTCTTTTTTTCATCTATTGATGGAATAAGGAGCTATTTGTGCAGCACTTTTCAAAAGTTACACTGACAAAGCAATGCAAGATCACTCCCCGAACAAAACAGCAAAACAGCCAAAAGGAAAATTATAAAGATGTAAGTTTGTAGTATTGATTTCAAGTATTGATTTCAAGTTAAGGTCCTAAAGCAGCTGGATTTTCTTAGCCTTGCATTCACAAGTCCAAAATATGAATTGCTGTTTTCTCATCAAGTCTACATGTATTGATGATCAGGAGCTGTCTACTGCCTTTTAGTGCAATAATTACACAGACACTGCTAACATATATATATACTGTATGAAGCACTGCACTCACAGAAAGACAGGGAAGCCTTGTTGATTGATTTGTCATATCTGCCAAATACTCTTATTTACTGTCCCATGCTCGCTCTGTCTCTCTCTCCACAGATAATAAGGAGTATGATGCCTATCTGTCCTATACTAAAGTGGACCTCGACTCATTGGGCAGGTCAGGTTCCTTGGATGCATGTGTGCAGTGCTGTGTAAACAGATTAGGCGCTAAACTTAAAGTGAGGATTGATACAAATGAAACAAATATCATGTTCAGTTCCTTCAAATAGCAGCAAACACAAAATACTTGAAAGCAAATCAGTATTGCCCCCTTTGACCTGCAGAACAGCTCTGATTGTTTTTGACGCATAGATACTTAGAAGAAGTGAAGCTGATGCAGAAGCACTTTGGTCCTGCAGCTGTGAAAAGACTCGAATCCATTTGCTGAGGAGTTCATGGGCTGAGCGGCTATTTTTACGTCATATTTAAAACATTATATTCATTTCATAAATTATGTTCTCTTTTGGAGTCAAAAATGATGATAAACTGATATCATATAAGTTGTCCCTTGATTTCTCAGTCATATCTTTCCTCTCTGGTTTCAAAAAGCTAAGAAAAAGCCACAGGTAGGGCTTCAGTAACCACTAGATGATGCCATGGTGGCTCAAACTAGCTTTCATATATATATATATGTATTATATGTATACTTCCTGTGAGCATAGTTCTTTGCTTCTGTGGTTGAAACTGATTAGACAAACCTCCCTTTTATGTTGAAGAGTGGCAGCTACATGAAAAGGACTTGCTAGCCACAATTCTGTCTGTGCTACAGACATGTTCATTGTTGGCTTGTTAGCATACATCTCTCCTGTGGACTTTAATAGAGCAGGTCACGTTAAAAACCAAGAAATTAATAAATAAATACATAAAATGTTTGATGTTTGTTCAGATTAAATGCAAAAAACTAAACCTAAGAGCCCTACAGTGAGGGGATCGAGAGGGAAGCATTCTGTTGGCATAGCTTCAATCCACTTGTCACCTCAGAAGGAAGACTCACCGTGAATCAATACAAATTTGCTCAAAGCGTTCACCTTTACACTCTGATTAAACATCTCTGTCCTGATGGAAGTGGTTCCTTCCTGGATGACAATGCATTGATCTGTACGCTGAGAAGAAAATGATGTAATCACATGCTACGGTCTTTGTACTCACGAGATCAGCCACGAAGATGCAACACGTGCTCGCCTGCACATCAAATGAGAGAATATCTTCTGGAATACAGTGCTCCATCTCTCCTGTGGACTTTATCAGAGCTGGGCAGCCCACATCTTTACGATGGGTTCCCCTCTAATTTTCCACCTGTGTGCAGGCGTTTGTAGTTAAGTGCATTCACAGATTGATTTGTCTGTTATTTGATTTTGAATTTGGAGCCAGTGTTTGTTATTCCCTCTCCCAGCAGGACGAGCAGTGACGAGGAAACATTTGCTTTGGAGATCTTACCGGATGTTTTGGAGAAACATTATGGATACAAGCTGTTTATACCAGACAGAGATTTAATACCCAGCAGTAGTAAGTATCAATCTGTGTATCTACCTACACACATGCACACACACACTGTGTCTCTGTGTAATTCAAACCCTGCTACCCAGAATTCATCTCTCTGTCAGAATAAATAAGAACATATGTGGATCTTCATCATAACACACTTACAGCCACACACGTATCTGTGTCAGCTCTCAGATGTACGCCACATGTACCACATGCCTTACCACAATTTCATTTATTTGTTCACAAACACACACGTACGCACACGTGCACACATGCTTATACCCTCTCACAATTTGTCATCATTTCTTGGCTCCTGTGTCACTCTGTCCAACTGGAGGGGAAAATATGATTGTTATTGCTGTAATCTGTCACTGGTCAAACCTGGCACATTCACACACACACATATATGTATTTATATATACTGTATATATATATGTATGTATACAGTATATGTATACATGCACGCAAAAGCAGACAACATCTCAAGCAATGTGGTAACATGCCACTTAATACAATTGACGTCTTTTGTAGCAAAGATGTGACTGTCATCAAACCAGGATGTGGAGCTCTCACAGGTATTGTTAATAATGTCTGGTGCAAAGCCCATAAACACATTTGTGTCATTTTGGGTAGCATGTGTGAAACCAATCTTGCACTTCCAACACTCTGACCTCTCTTATGAACTTGAGGGATATCCCATTCTTAATCTAGATGTCAGCCCGCTTTTGCAGATATAACAGCTTCAACTCCTCTGGGAAGTCTTTCCACAAGGTTTAGGAGTGTATTTATGGGATTATCTGACCGTGTATTTGAGAGGTCAGACTGGTGTTGGACGAGAAGGCCTGGCTCGCAGTCTTCACTCTAATTCATCCCAAAGGTGTTCTATCTGGTTGACCACAGAGGTCGGGACTCTGTGCAGGCCAGTCAAGGCTTCCACACCAAACTCACTCATCCATGTCTTTATGGACCTTCCTTTGTGCACAGTTGTGCAGTTGTGTTGGAACAGGGAGGGGGCATCACCAAACTGTTCTTAAAAGTTAGGAGTATGAAGTTGTCCAATATGTTTATATTAGCTTATAGTTAGGGCTGGATCAGCTGACCCTGAATCCTCCCTTAGATGCGTTGGAATAGGCCTAAGCTGCTGGGAGCTTCCCCTCTGTGTTTATGCACCACTCTGCACTTAATCACTAGTTCACTAGCTGGCACAACATCCTCATTTTAGGTTTGCCAGCATTTTTAGTAGATAATGGCAGATGGCTGAGCATGAATTGAGGCTGCGGTTTGGAGAAGGCGGCAGCTCCCAAGTTGGGCAGATCCATATGCACTAATGAGAAGTGAATACATTCAAAGAAAGAGGGAGGGTGGGGCACGAAAACAAAAATGAACAATTTGTAGTGCTGGGTGGGTCATAGAACCAGAAGTGTTCTATATGTGTCCTTAGACATTTTCAGCCCAGAAAGTTCACTCAGTCATTCGAGGAAACCAAGCACTTAGTCAGAAGGAGAGCAGAGTAACTATTAGACTTCACCAAGTGGCCAAAAACATGGTTACAAATATTATGATCATAGTCTGTGTCCGTATGTCTCTTCTATAACTCCGCCTACACTCCTAAATTAATCTGGATAATTAAAAATATATTATCAACATTTTTTTTATATATAGAATGTTACATATAATAATATAACACTCAAATTCTTAGAAATGATATCTCAAAAGAACATCAACATTAAACATGTACACTGCCGTTTGTTAACACATTATGCTAAACAATTTTTAGTGCTCTGGTACTTTGAGGAATGTGTCATTCTAATTATTTTAATAATACATTTTTAAATAAGTATTTCTTAAACAGTGTCCCTAATACTGCCTCAAACTGACTGCTTTGTCTCATATAATGAATATGTAGCTTTCAAAGAAGAACATAACAGAGCACATCCTGCAAAGGCCTCTCTAGACCAGCATGGAAGCAAACTGGACAGTCCAATTCAAGGTAGTATAAAAAATAAATAAATATAAATAAATAAGACATGGTATTCAAGCTCAGTGCTGAAGAAATTCTAAATTCAGATTCAGCAGTGTCTGAGGTCCCTGAGTTCTAGTGCGTGAAATAAAAATAATACCGCTATCATTTCCTGTGTATTCGCTTTTTGGTACCAGAATCACACATCACCTTGTCCTCAAAACGTCAAACCAAAAAATATACACCGACTGAAATAACCGTATAATGTGGCACAAAAGACACATGCTAATATGTGCTCTTTGAATTATTTAACATTTTCTCCTGAAATACATAAATATGTTTACTTAAGTATGGTTCATAATGAAAAGCCACACTCTACGTGACCTTAGCTAAAATTATGGCCCTTCCCGACGCACCCGGCAGACGAAAAAGTCATATTTCCTGTGTTTGCCCTGAAAACATCCTAAAAACAAATATCCCCTGTGCATATCTTCACATGTAACTTTTTCCAGGTTTATTTATGCCTACACTGAAGAAGAGTCTTTTCATTGGTAACCAAAGCTGCTGAAAGAGCGGCATGGCAATGCGACCCAAAACACACCATTCAATTATTCACTCCACTTAACCCTCTGAAATGAACAGGAGAGCGAGAAATAAATAACAAGGAACAGAAAGCAGTGGGTACAGGGTCACTGGTTATTTTATTAATTGATTTACATAAACCTCACAAATGGGGGAGCAGGAAGCAGTCAAGGGCAAGCGAGACGCAAGGAGGTGTTAATGTGAGAGGGAAAATGTAAAAAAATGGAGGCAGAAAGGCTAACCAAGAGAAACAGAAGAGAAAGAGAATGAATTTGGGGATGTACTGTACTATTTGTGCCCCTCAAATTGAGCGTGAAATTGCAATGTGTTGTTGGAGAGTCTGTCATTAATTTAGTTAGCAGAGATGGAGAAAGAGAGAGGTATTTAGACGGGGGGTGGGGGGAGCTGTCGTTCAATGAACACAAAGTTTTCATACATTTTCTGTAACTACAAATTTCAGAAATAATGAGCAATTTTAGTGTTCCAAGAAAACAGACACACACATGCACACACTGAATGTTGCGAACAAGTAATTGGGTCGTTTGTTAAGACAGGTTTTCACTGGGTTTGGCGAGAAGGCTACTTAATGCTGAAGCACACAGTAGCTTCACCTCATATTAACTCACCGTCCACATCCCATCACCTGCCACTTCTCCTCATCAACTTCACATATTCCTCACTAAGTTATAAGTAACAACCGGCGATGGTGGCTCAGCACAACTCTGATCCCCATTTAAGAGCTGACTGCACCGGGCTGTGTCAGAGCCAAAGTTCTTGCACAAGCATTTCTGTCACTCCGTTATAGCCGCCCGTCACTCACCTCGGGCCTGTATGGACGAATCAACTTGACACATGCAGGAAGCGGGGGCAAGTGTTGCTGTGCGAGATGTTTACCTTACATACTGTAATGGTAATTCACTTCTTGCCTCCTGCTTTGTCTTCGTCAAAGCTGCTGGAGCTTTCCGTGTAATCCAACAAGAATTAAAACCTCTTAGTAATTTTGGAGAAAGAAATGCACGACTGTTACAGGATTAGTTCAGCACTGACAATATTAAGAGCAAAAGCCTATTACCCTGCTTTTTTGTAATTTCTGTTTTGGCTCACAACAAAATCTAAAAACACAGGAAACTTGGTATTGCACCATCATGTGGATATTCATGGAAACCTTTTAGTAATAACAGAATGAAAGGAAAAGGTTGACTTTTCTTTTTCAATTTCAATTCACTTTTATTTATACAACACCAAATCACAACAACAGTCGCCTCAAGGCGCTTTATATTGTAAGGTTGACCCTACGATAATACATACAGAGAAAACAATCATATGACCCCGTATGAACAAGCACTTTGGCGACAGTGGGAAGGAAAAACTCCCTTTTAACAGGAAGAAACCTCCGGCAGAACCAGGCTCAGGGAGGGGCGGGGCCATCTGCCGAGTTGTCCCTTCCCTATTCATTCCTCTTCCTCTCCATATGCGTCTCTCCCAGCCTACATTGAGGACTTGGCTCGTAGCGTGGAGCAGAGCAGACGTCTGATCATCGTTTTAACACCAGAGTTTGTTGCCAAAAGAGGCTGGAGCATCTTCCAGATAGAGACACGCCTCCACTCAATGCTTGTTACCGGGGAGATCAAGGTATGGATTCAAAGGTCAAAGGTAAAAATCTAGAGGACAGACATTTTTCCAACTTGACTGCATTATTATTCTTAACAGTTTGAAAATAGAAGGCAAGAAGACTTCTTTAGGTTTGTGAAGACCTTTCCCTCGCATCTAAGAGGTTTCTTTGGTTAAGGTGGAGAGTCCCAGGTATTTAAACCATAGTTGGGGTTGTTCCCTTTGGAGTGGTTGTTGGCCCACTGTTGATGATGTGAGTCACCAGATGAATTAAAACCAAAAATAAGGGTAAACCCACTGTGAGACTTTGTCCCACCCCATCATGTGACCTAATGAGGTCGTCTGAGTATGAGTTGGGGGTTTAAGCACCTGGATTGCAGGTGGCTGATAACTGAGAGACAACCTCTACTAGGGGTTAAATACCTGGAGCTGCCCGCCTTTTGTTTTTAGAACTGAAGAAGCCGCTTGAATGAGAGGTGAAATATCTTTACAAACTTAAAGAGTTCCACTCACCTTCTGTGTTCAAGCTTTTACTACTACCATAACCTGGATTACTGGTAACCTACACGGACATCGCATTATTACACATGCAAGTTTTGATGGGGAACGTTCTCTGTTTAGAAATCTCTCCGTGTTCCTGTGTGTCTAGGTGATCATGATAGAGTGTGCAGACCTGAAGAATGTCATTAACTACCAAGAGGTGGAAGCACTTAAACATACCATCAAGGTATGCAGAAAGGGCGGACGAATGAAAGGATGGAGAGTTTATGCGGTGACCTGAAGGGTTTTCACCAGCCAGAATGGCAAAATCTTTTTTTTTAATTTGTCTTCTTCTCTTCAGGTTTTATCCATCATCAAGTGGAGGGGTCCTAAGAGCAATGAGCTATCATCTAAGTTTTGGAAACAGGTGGTCTATGAGATGCCCGCTAAACGCAGAGAGACACTGTCCAGACGTCAGGTACTCTTCTTCTTTTTTCATGTATTCTCTATATACTTTATCTTTCTACAGTGGTATAGCCTCCACTCTGGGACTGATTTATGACCCCTGAAAATAAATGTCATAAAAAAAACAAGTCTACAATACATGTGCGACTACAGGTGATAAAAATATATTGGACAGCATCTGAATTTGTTCATGTATCATTACAGAAACCCTTAAACTCAGACATCTTCATCTATAGCTATATTAATAATGTCCATTTCATGCATGGGGACCAAGAATTCTACTGAGATGCATTCTTTCCTTGGGCGCATTCAAACAGGCAGATGGCCTTTAAAATGTCTGCAAAACACAGGTAATGTATTAAAATTGGAATCACAGCAAAGCAAAATGTGTAGATGTTTACCACGCCTCGGGTGGCGTATGCCCTGATTAGCAAATAAATGTTTTCCTGCTGCTTTCTTTCCTGAAGAATGATGATACACAGAGAATACTAACAACAAACGCAACAATGTGGTGATATCATTCTAATGTCTTCTTCTACTCTAATAATTGATGTCATGGAATCTAGATGGTATTTAAGTGTGTCAAATTATTTAATGCACCAGGGCTTAGATTATGCTATTCAAAATGCCAATATGACTTTAAACAAGGGCAAAAAAAAATCACATTTGACTTGATTTCAAACTTAAAACAGCTTTAAAAAAAGGCCAAGGAAACATGGTGGTGCAGTGCTTTCATTGGCCAGCTGGGGTCTTTCTGTGTGGCGTTTACATGTTGTCCCCCGTACTTGCATGGGTTCTCTTCAGGTTTTTCAGCTTCCTCACACAATCTAAAGGCATTCACAGGTTAGGTTCATTGTAATTCGCAGTAGCATAGGTGGAAACTCGAAATAAAGTTGTTGAATGACTGTATGTCTCTCTGTGTTGACCTTGCAATAGACTGTCTCAAAGACTCCAGCATCCATCCATCCAACCTCCAACAGAGGATGGATGCATGGATGCATGGATGGCTGGATGGATGGATGCATGGATGCATGGATGGATGAATGCATGGATGGCTGGATGGATGGATGCATGGATGGCTGGATGGATGGATGGATGGCTGGATGGATGGATGCATGGATGGCTGGATGGATGGATGCATGGATGCATGGATGGATGGATGCATGGATGCATGGATGGATGGATGCATGGATGCATGGATGGATGGATGGATGGATGCATGGATGCATGGATGCATGGATGGATGGATGCATGGATGGATGGATGGATGGATGGATGGGAGGATGGATGGATTTATTTTAGGGAGTATGATGTAAGGCTAAAGACCGCCTTTTTTTTTTTATTGTATAAGAATGTTCAAGAATTTAAGGCATCCATGAGCAGCATACACTAATGGTACTCGGGTGTGTTTTGACCCCCCTCACAACCACTAACACTTTCAACCTTGGAGAATGAAATTTTCACCCCGTCCAATATTTTTGCTCACTTGTAGGTTTTAAAAGCTTTTCGATGGCGCTAAAACACAGAGGCATAAGGTCCGAAGTGCAGAGACAGTATTTGTATGCTGGGTCCTTCTTGTTTACTTTCACAGCTTTGTTGGTTCAGTCTTTTCACGAGATTGTTGAAAACAAGAAATGTGCAGAATATACATTAGTTTTTAGTATTTTAAAATACAGGATAATATGTTCCAGTCATTGTTGTTATCACCATGAGTACTGGAATATTCAAATTTTGACTCACTGTTGGAGGAATCTCTGCGTTAACAGGTAATGGATTCTGGTGAACAGGGCCTCTTTGGTGACCTACAGACCACAGTCTCCACTATTGCCATGACAACCACTTCTGCCTCCCTGGCGCCCCCTAATGAGAGTCGGCATGGACACCATCAGGTCAGCACATGTCTTTTAGTTCGAACTTTTATTAATTAGGAGATGGTGTTTCTGAAATCAGTATATTTTGACCTTGGCACTGCACTATAACAACATTAATCTCAAAAACACAGATTTAGATGATCGTTGCTACACCTGTAAATAAACTTGTTCCTGAACTTTGGGCTACCTCGTGAGAGCAGATGATCAGGAACGATGCATTGTTACCTGTTTGATAGGATAGTAAAGCCAAAAGTTTCAGTTATTCATTTTCACTGTTACATTTTTAATATCACACATACATGCGTGCATAAAACACGTTAGGATTTTAATGCAACTTAGTCAACTTTCAATTCTTCTTTTTCTGAATCTGAGTCTAGTTTTTATATTACAGTAAAATTAATACAAGTCGAGAGGGAAAAAACACAGCTGAACAAGTTGTGTAGAGTTATATGATTTAATAAGACTGAATTTCAGTTATTTTATAAAGCAATACCAGGTTCTATATTATTATAGTACTGTATTAAAGTCTTGGCCCACCCCACATTTATTTATATTCTTGGAAATTGGGAAATAGGTAAAGTGTATAATTGAAACTTGTGGATCCAACAGACATGGGAAAACGGTATATAAGGCAAAAATGGAGTTTGTACAGTTCTAATGGGTTTGAAAGTCAGTATGTGTTATGACCACCTTTGTTCTTCAGCACAGTCTGAACCCTCACAGTCATGTCATTTCTTCAAGTAGTCCTCAAGAATAGTTCACCGGGCTCCTGGAAGGATGTTCAAAGTACTTCTTTGAATGTTGGTTGCCTTTCGTTGTGTTCTCTTTCCCACACTCCTTCAGTAATGTTGAGCTCCAGGATCTGGGGGAGGCCATGCAATGACTGATAGTGCTTCATTGTGTATTTTTCTATCCCGGTATACTTTTACTGTACCAGCAGTGTGTTTGGGGTCAATGTTATACTGAAAAAGCCAGAGCCAGTCAAATGCTTTCAAGATGGTTTTTACATGGTGGATCAAACTCTGACTGTACTTTTCTGCATTTGTAATTCCATCAATTTTAAAAAGCTGTCCAACATCACTGGCTCATATGCAGCCTAAAACCATGACAGAGCCTCAACCTGCTTTTACCGATGACTGTAGCCACTCACTGTTGTACATACTGATAACAATTTGAACCATTTCACATTTGAATTCATGACTCCACTTACTCCAAGTCCTCTTGCCAATTATTTGTAGTCCAGTTTTCGCAATTTGCCATACCTGAGTTTTTCTCCCTGTCCCCATTCCTTACCAATGACTTTCTTAGAGCTATCCTTCCACTAAGACCATTTGTGATGAGACTTTGGCTTTGGTCACCAGGACATTAAAACTGCATGTATATAACCACCGGTCAACTCTAATAAAAACTGAATAAAAAAGTTTTCTGACTTTGTCCCATAATAAAGTTTTAAAAGTTTTTCCACCACAGAGTTCAGTTCAGAACTCTTTGAGTGCCATGGATCCCTCTTTAATGTTTGTGGCTATGTTCTGACTGTTTCTGTACTTCTTATGTTTCCACTGCTGTGTTTTCAAATGTACAGTTTGGACTAGAAAGTTTGTTTCAGTTGTTTAAAACTTGCCTTTGAATTGATATCAGACGGAATCCGGGGATTTCACTTTTTCCTGTGTTTAGCTCCATTTTGAAAAATAAGTGAAACTCTAGCTTGATTTATTTTGAACACATTACAAAGTTCATGTTTTACAATTATCTTGTTTTCATAGTTCACCCAGAAGCTAACAGAAGTCTACAAAAGCATTTTCATGATGAATGCTTCGTATTTAATCGCCTCTTGCAATAATGCTGAAGCTAATGAAAGTTACCAGAGTCATGTCTTTTACACACAGGTCGCCTTGGCAACAGAGATCCCTGACTACAACCAGATGACCTTGCCATTAGGAGGGGGTCACAGTGCTACAGCAGCTCAAATGCGGCATTTCTGCCGCAGCTATGAGTTCCAACTTCCCCCACAGCCCTCACCCCCACTTCCACCTCCCTCCACGGTGCAGTTCTCCACTCTGGGCCCCGGGGGGCGCCATGTCTATTGCAATATCCCTATGACACTGCTGAATGGACAGGTGGGAGAAAAGACTAAGCCTCGTATACGTATGATTTTCCTAGTTAGTCCCCAGCACCCAACATCAGCACAGTGTATCCTTTTCTAAAGTTTGCTTGCTGTTATCTGTTTGCATGTACTCAGAGCTTAAACACAATAAAAATAAATCCTCTCTTCTCCCCAGGGGTTCAGAGCAGTTCACTGGGGAACAAGAGGTCTGTTTGAATAAAAGAAAATATAGAAAGAAAACAATATCTTCATATCATCTAGCCTGAAAACATGCTTATTCTAACAGACTGGGAAATGAAATGCAGTACAGTTGTTATGTTTAAGTCATGGCACAGTATTGGCATGCAATAGTTCGTTATACCGTAGAAAGAAGCACCATTAAATTTTTGATAGCAGTTGCAATGTTGGCAAGGTTAGTGCTAATCACGGTGGTGCTGTGTGTTTCCCAGGTGCAACAGAGCAATACCCTTGGGAAGAAGCCAGAACTCCACCTGAACAGCACCTTTGTACCCCTCACCAGCAGAGAACTAAGCTCTGACATCTGGTAGTTGGACTTCTCAGCTGATACTGGAATACAAACCGGTTTACAGACTGCTTTTCACTGGCTTTGTGTAGACTGGCGGGTCGTCTGGTTTTCATCAGGTTTTTGGACTGTGTGCAGACTTGGCGTTGGACTGCCCATCGACTGCTTTTGGGCCACTCATTCCCAGCTGTGAATAAAAGACTACCGAAAGACCGCAGAAGGCTTGGCATCACACTTATTAGGAGAGTGGCTGTAAACTGCTTACAGAAAAACTGGGATTATACAAAGGATTGCACTCTGATTTTGGACCTATTACCTGGTAACAGGCTGATGCCAGCTGGAATGTACACTGCTGGCATGACCGTGTGTCCTTGACAAACTGGCAAAAAGTTCCTGACTGGTCATGCTGAGTTTGTGGAAAGGAATAAGGAAACGTAAGAACTAGAAAAGTTAACGAAGGGATCCTTAGTACTTCAATCGTGGGTATCCACCGTTTGTAGTACTCTATTTGTTCAACAGGCAGTTTGGATCTTGGAGCACTAAAACAGCACCTTTTAAGTCTGCTCACAAACCAGCTGTTGTGAAAACCAGTTGACTTGTCAGCTCAGACAAACAAGACGTAGCGTAATCTAAGAATGCCAATTGATCTACTTATGCGAGTTCTCATCTACCTGTTGACTAGGTGGCTTGTCGGGCAGACAAGGCAGACATCAAGCAATGATTTTGGAATACCAGACCACCTTAAATCAACTAGTCAACCTCTTGAAATATTGCTCTAGAGCAAGCTAGCTACCTGGTTTGGCTCTCAGGAGCTGAACTAGACTTCAGAAATGTTTTTCAACAAGAAAAACAAGAGGAAGTGACACGTAAAGGCTGAAACTGCTTAATGACTGAGAAAGCACAGTTAGGCAGAAACTAGCTAGTTGCATAGACTAGTTGGCTGAAAGGATAGCTAGTACTTGAGGTAGGTGTGTTTAAGGGCACAGCGAGCCTGGAAACCAGCCAGTCCATCACCAACAGATGAACTGTCAGATTTAACACCAAGCTAAAAGCATAAAGGACTTGGCTTTTTTTCTATTTGCATGACCACCCATTTAGATTAAAAAAAAAGAATAATAATCAAACAAACATAGATAAAAGAGTAAATGACACAATCATTTGTCGAAGCCTCTTTTAATATGGAGGGTATAAACATCCTATGTTGATACAGTATATTTGTTTTCTGTCTGGCCATGATTCAATGATAAAAAGTGATAAAGGGAAAAAAGGAGGTGTCCCTCCAAAAACATTTGGGTTATTTATTTTGTCACATTTTATTTATGGGTTTTATCCTTTTAGAAGGTTGTTGAGAATTTTTACCAGGCTTTGTTTTTACTGTCTGTTTGTTACAATAATCTTTGTACAGCTTCCATAACCTCTGTATAGACCTATACATGACAGTGATTTGTTCCCTACAGTTTCTGTTAACACTCACATTAAGTGTTCTCCGAGTATGGCTCCACAGCCACTTTGTTTGTTGCTTTTGTTCCGTTTCTCTTTTCATCGATGGATGGATGTCTTACGGCAGTATGACCCTGCTAACGGACTGATCTTTTGAACCTTACCACTACCAGTCAGCCAAAAGGGGGCTTCACTGCATAAAAAGCTGTACTCCAAGCTGAATCAGACCACATTCTTCTTTGTGAGCTTTAAAAAAGAAAAACAAGATTATTAAGATAATATTTAAGCAAAGTGGGTAATGTTTTGAATTTACACAGAGCTACTGTCATTGTCTTATTAGAACCAATGAATTCTGGATATTTGAGATTGTTTGATACAATAATTAATTATTTGAGTTGTTATATTCAATGGCAATATACAGTCTAGTGGTTGTCCTTTAATTTCTGACTATTTCTTTGACTATTCTTTGGATATATTGGTTGAATAATTTAACTGCGAGCAAATAAAACTTATATGAGTTGTTTTATAGATTTTGGATTGACTGTTGTCTGACATGGTCAACTTTTTTTCCTCTTTTTTTCCTGGCACAATAATTTTTTTTCATTTTCTGTTTATTGCCTAACCAGATGTGTTGTCGCAAGCTGTCTGGCATTTCCTCCAACTGTTAGCTTACTTTGTGTCACCCCTGTCACGAATCATTTTGACACCAATAACTGTCTGGAGTTTTTTTCGGCGAAATGGTTTCAGCCGTTACTCAGTGACTCACATTTCCTTTGTCACATGACTAGCACATATTTCTCTGCCGAGTGTCGAAGGCATAAGCTAATATATTTGCCTGAAGTGCACAGGCAGGTTTTTTATGCACATTCTCAAGATGCGCTGCATGGAGTTGAGCACATGGAGTGAAGCTGTCCAACAGGCCTGGAGCAAGCAGGTTTTTAGAGCGCCTGAAAGTTACAGCAGCTTGTCTGGCCTAGACATGTAGCCACCCCACCCCCCCAAAGTCCTGATGGGAAGTTCGGGCTGCAATTGCGGCACTTCACCAGGGTCAACACTATCAATAGTAGCTCCTCACCTTTTCAAGGGACCAAGTTAGTATTGCCAAGGACCCACGGCATCCACATATTCGTGGAGGAGACGCAGGACTTGTTGCAATAAAGAAACCATTGAAAATGTTCCTCTAACAACCTCTCATTGGTTGGTTGGTACTATTTCACATGCCTAATCTGAACAGACCAGAAGCATAGCTACTTATGAATATATAGGTTCATCACTGGAGATGATTCTGTTCTGTGACCCTTTCAGTATAAATCATCCTGTTTAGACAGAGTGATGTCGAAATATATCATAAGTTACAGATATAACCATGGATCTATGAGAAAGGATGATCACCTTTAGTTATTTGAGATAAATGGACAATCTGGAGGTAAGTGTGGTAAACCTCACCCTTATAGGAAGCTCCACCTGCTGGGCCACGGGCATCACTTTGTTTACATAATATTATGATCACTATGATCTGTGGTCTCATAGTTACATTAATATTGAATTGCACATTGTATCGCTTCGAATACTGTTTAAGTATCGAGTCAGAAACTGCTTATTTGTGTTATTATTCCTTTATCATTTTTTCCCATATGACTTGACAACCACACAATGGGCAAATATTCCACAGTATCATTTAGTGTGTAAATTGGAATAACTTTTGCAAAGCAGTTGACCAATCTGGAGCAGACATTACTGATAAGAGGTGGAAACCTAAGATGATGCTGTAGTTTGCACATCTCCATGTCTAAATAACAGGCACTGTTTTTTATTTCTAGGTTGGCTGTTTAAAGCTTAATAGCAAGGTCAACAACCTGTATACTATATATAGCAGAAAGTAAGCAACATTATAGCCTCTATTAGATAGTTACATCAGTTACATGTGACATTTATACATTGATTTTTTTTTTTACAAACAGCATTAAAAATTTTACAGGTTTGACTTGAGCTTGAATGTGAACACTTGTTGCAAAACCATATACAGCAAAACTGAGTCATCAGCTGAGCCAGTGTGTTACAAAATAAAAACATTTCAAATATATTGAATAAATTCCCAGTTTTTCCCACGAAGCAAAACAAATGATAGTTCTCTAAATCAGTCTCGACTGTGGTTAACAAGTTTCCACTTCCTCTATCATCAAAGTCAGTTGAGTTTAAAGATGCAAGAACTACTGCATCTTTGCAATGCTGACACACTGAAGGGTAGGTTAAACACTTCCGCTATAGACTGTGGTTATAGGACAGACGTGTTAAAAACAACTTCCTATAAAGTATGTGATGCTGTTCAAAATTATGTTAAAATCAGTTGGCCTTTGTCTGTAACAGTAATGTAGTCCATGCAACCGAGCATTTTGTTTTATGTAGTTTACTTGCACTCAAGTTTCAGCAACAAAATAAAATCAAGGTAAAAACACAGTTTAAAGTAGAGTTTCTCTGCCAACAGCTGACACTACTCCTCTCAAAATGCAACTGAAACCAGCAGCAGTCACAGTGAGTTAAGCAGACAGTTCCACGTGACATTTTCTGGTAACATCTTTAGATAAGGCCCAAATGCTACAAAACAACTTCAGTCTGCCAAGTTGGCTCTTGCCTTTAGAAGCCATCACTCCCTCTATCTCACCACCCCCAGCATATCCACCATCCCTACATGAACATGAACCTTCTCTGTGGTCTTTCTCTGTTCCTCTTGCCTGAAAGCTCCATTTCAACATCCTTTGTTAAATACATTCACTACCCCTCATCTGCACATGTCCAAACCATCTCAGCCCTGCCTCAGCTCAGTCTGAGCGGCCCCTCTAATATACATGTTTCTAATTCTGTCTGTTCTGGACACTCTCAGTGAAAATCTAATTTTTCAGATCAGCCTTCTGCCATTTTGTCTGTGCCACCATCTCCGAACCATGCACCACAGCACGTCTCACTACCATCCTGTACACTTTCCCTTTCACTTTCATTCTTTCTGTACCAAATCACCCAGCCTTCACTCCTCAACCTTGCCTGCACCCTCTTCTTTACCTCTCTTTTACACTGTGCAACCCTATCTCTATTCATTGCATGTTCAACTTTCCACCTCTCTCACTCTCATTCTGTCTTGGATCTACTGACTTTCATCCATCTTCTTTTCAGTTTCAGGCTTTCTTCCACCTGCTATGTGCTCTCAGTATAGATCAGTGTTATCTGCAAACATCATCAGCACGTCTAGCACCATCACAAACAACAAGGGGTTCAGAGCTAATTCCTCATGTAACCCCATCATCATTTTGAACCCAGAATAAATGTATATGTATTTTACAAACCGTCTGCTAAAATAGCTTAAAAATAATCTCAGTAGTCAGGATTGATACGGGAAAAGCCTCATCTGTGGACAGTAAGCACCCCCAAAGACCCGGGCTTCCTTAATCTCAGAGGTGTTTTTACTGTTCACTGTGTTTATACACTGCTCAAAAAAAACTGAAGGAACACTTTTTAATCAGAGTGTGGTATCAAGCGGGTTAAACATTCGTTATATTGTTCTGGTCAGTTAAACTTTAGCAGAGGGTGTTCTTAATCAGTTTCAGATGCTTTGCTGTTAATCAAATTAACAACAGTGCACTAGACAATCAGTCACTACTAGTAGCATGAGGTAATACCTGGACCCTACAGAGGTTGCACAGGAAGGCCAGCTCTTCCAGAAGAGTTGTATTATGCCCATGTAATTGCCAGAAGGTTTGCTGGGTCTCAAGAGCATGGAAGAGATTCCAGGAGACAGGCAGTCGACAGGGCTGTAAAAGGTCCTTAAGCCATCAGCAGGACTGATATATGCTGCTTTGTGGAAGAATGAACAGGATGGGCACCTCCAGAGCTTCTGCAGGACACTGGTGTGAATGTCTCTAACTAAACACTCAGTGACCAGAGGGTCTGATGTCCTCGAACAGGCCCTGTGCTCGCTGCACTATGGAGCCCAATTGGTATTTGCAGGTCAACCATTGGTGCCCTGTGCTTTTCACAGACGACAGCAGGTTTAACTTGAGCACATGTGACAGATGTAAAGGGGCCTGGAGAAGCCCTGGAGCTGCCTGTAACATCGTTCATCCTGACCAAATTGGTGGTAGGTCAGTGATGGTTTGGGGAGGCATATCCATGGAAGGACCCACAGACGTCTACAGGCAAGGCAACGACACCCCTGACTGCCATTAGGTGTTGGGATGATCCTTGAACTTATTGTCAGACCCTATACGCTGGGGCAGTGGGCGAAGTTGTCAGGCATACATACATTCACTTGGGGGCCAAGAGGTATCATAATTGGAAATGAATAAAACCTGCAAATCAAAAGGAAATTTCACCACAACTGTGTTCCCCTTTGAAATGCAACAGTAAAAACGTACCCGTGTTGGGGTCATCACTCTGAAGAACAAGGATACTCATTCCTGTCACATCTGGAACAATGCAAACAAAATAAAATGCAATATTATAAAAGAAACAAAGACAATAAAAATACTACCATGTTTGACATAACAGCTAACAGTTCCTGAAAAAGGAGAAATCAGCACGTTTATTATTATTGTTTATTATCAACAGCAATAAAGTCCAACACAGAAGTCAGGCACCAATAGAATCAGCTTTGTTTCTATACTGAGTCAGGATTCAAAGCTTAGTTTCAATAATGATACTTTATTTATTTAAGTTTTATTTAGAGTTTCTGCTGCAGCTAACACAGTCAGTGCAGGGGAGTCATATGCAGGGAGTTTACTTTTCACTCTCAAATGGCACAAATAATATGTTTTCCAGCTCTCTCTGAGCATCGGTAAGAATAGCTAGTCTGTACTTTGAGCCAGACTCAAAACATTGATCTAGGTAGCATTCGAATTTGATTCAAGTTTGAAGTGGGCTACTGAGCACGCTCACACACAAGTGGCTACTTCTTTCAGCAAACTCAGGATAATTCAGTGCACTTCTTACTGTGGCATTCGATTGTTTCCTTTGTTGTTATTCATCTGCTTTTAGCAACACTCTGACAATGACTAAGCTTTTATTTTCACCATGTAGTAACCAACAGTAAAAGCTAGCAAATGCTAGCAAACAACGCTAGTAAAAAGTATTTATTCTAAATTTCCAAGTAAAGTTAACTTATTTATTTAAGTCAGAAAGCATCACAGTAAACTGCTGAAATACAGTGTACACAAGACCAGTCAGCTTTATTTAGTATAGACAGGAACTTGTCTCACAAATTTGTATACTCTCACTTCCTTATTTTTGAACACCTTTACACTGAGTTACAAATCTATCTCTCAGACATCAGATATGCCAGACAACCACAGACAGTATCATCACTGTTAATGGAAATGCATGTTGGCCACGCTTTAGTATAGCAGTGAACCTGCTTCTGAATTTTGGCTTCATTCCTGTCGAATAAATGACAGCGTATAAAATCTATGTTGCTGTTCAGCTAAGCTTCGATTTTTCTAACTTTAATAACTGCCAAGAAACAGATGATATTACTATTTATATGTCCTAATACATAAAAACTTAGAACTGAAAGAGGGTGCACTTTTTTTTATTATGACTGCACACATCACTGACACTGTAACGGACAGCATGATTGCAGAATTACAAAGCATGATAATTCTCTTTTGATAATGCCGCTAAAATCAGAAGCTGTATTAAATGTGTGACCCTCCTTCATACTCGTACTTAAAAAGAATTACAGTCTAGAAGTTGAAGCTGCTATCAGCTTCTAATTAATCGAAATGTGAGCATCAGTTTTTCTCACGCATTAGTTCCTCTCATGTACCGAAGCCGAAACCCAGCTGTGGCCTTTCTGTGTGTAGTTTACACTAATTATTGTGTCTGTGCGGCTTTCCTCAGGTATTCAGCTTCCTCCCCAGATGCACAGAATTGCATCTTAGATTAAAAGGGTGCTCTAAATCAGTCATGAGCACGAGCCAAATTTATGTGCATAGAGTACAGTGCTGCATGAAAGTATAGCTAAATATGGATTCTAGGGTGAAGCACTTTAAATGGGTGGGGCTTGCACTTAATCTACTTTTGCTTTTGTTTGCAATAAAGTTTTTTTAACATTAAAAGTCTCGTCTAGTCTAATCAGCTGTCTTATTGTGAAACACTGCTCAACTCACAGAAAGATGATTCTGTTCATTTATTCAGTCTCACAAGAAAACAGAAGAAGAAGAAGTCACTACTACTGAAAATGCAACAGCCAGATGAACAAAATCACCTTTCTGGGATTCCCTTCCTTAGATTTATCTGATTGAACTTAACATCAATTCAGCAATTGCAGAACACAAAAGTCAGAGTTTTGGGAGGTAGGTATTCCACTGACTCCACTGTTTATTTAATTAAGAGCTTGTATTTGAGAATGTTTATGAAGCAATTTTAAAGGTTTTATTGTTGTATTTTTCTTTACTTTGTATATATTAGCTTTAGATAGCAATGAGTCAAAGATTTTAAAAAGACAGGGTGTCTGTAAATCTATGAAAAAAAAAATGCTTCATCCAGAGATCGCTAATTTGATCTTTACAACTTATTAGAATGCCCCTGGTATTTCTTCACAGCAGTCTGTGGCTGGTCTGAGCCTCCGGCCTCAATAAGGAAGTATGTCTGGGCCGAGTCTCTTCAAATGCAATGCTACAGAATAAAAAGAAATCATTCCGATCTTGTCTCGTACCAAAGCTTATACCAAAGATTATTTTTCGCCTACTGAAAATGCCGGAGAACGCAGTTTCCAAAGGGTAGGTCTAATTTTTCCTTTAATTTCAAACATGCTAATGTGAAAGTATGACACAGACTGAAGGCTCACTGTGGTTTTTAAATGGAAAAGCTTTTATTTATAAGACGTCTGGATGATTCACTCCGTAGTAGGACATATTACAGCCAGTTAATGTATCATCCCTTATATAGTGACCGTAATATCGACTCAGACATGCTATGATGCCTACAAACCCTTCATTTTACAACAAAGTAATAATATTAGTAAAAAAAAGTACGTGCCTTTATTTTTAACTTCAAATAGTTTACAACAAGAAAAAAACGTAAAGTAGATCTATGTAATGTTTGTATGTAAATATATGTAATGCTGTGTAAGTATCTGACATTAAGTGACAACAACTTGTGGACCAAAGGGTATAAATACTGTTTTTGTGTGTATCGGTTTCCATTCTGGGCTACATGTGAAGAGTAGTTGGGTTTCACTTTATTGAATAAGGCCACATATTCTGTCTCATTACAGTAATACTTGTTTAGTTTGTGGTACCATTGCTAATAGAAGCTTATTTTCTTGGTAATCTTATGACTGCATTATTACAAGAACGTCTGCATTATTCTGAGATAGGAAGAGACCAAGTGTTTTCCAGATGAACTAGCAGTGAGCAGCTAAGTGCTATTTAGAAGTTCAATAACTATGGGCTCAAATTGTGGTCATAAATATTTTCTTTTATTTATATCAGTTTTTTACTTGTAAATCAGGATTTGTATGTGTAAAAAGAATTTGTGTTTGCGTATAAAAGATTTGTATGTGGACTTACCAAGAAATACATGTGAAACTCTGCACTCAAGTTTCAAGTTACAAGTACGAATTTTGACCCTATTTTTCTTCCTTTCCTTTCCTTTCTGATTGGTCAATGTCATGTCAATCACAAATTTAACTATCCAATCAGAGAACAGATGGGTTTGGCTGTCGGAGGGGCGCTTTTTTGAACTGCAGGTCCTTGAAGGGTAATACAGTTTGAAGCTGGAGGATCTCTATATAAATATCCGATAGCAGCTAGGTCCGCTAACTTTCAGCAGCTGTTGAAAGGATAAAGTTGTGGTATATCAGTGGTTAGAAATACCATTATTACTTTAGGATTAGTTTAACACAAAGTCAGGGCTGACCCAGGACCATTGCTGTGAGTCACAGTGCGCAGCATAAAAGTCCTTTCACATCGGACGCAGGATGTGCTGCTAATGCTAACTAAAAGCCAAGGATCCAGAATTGTTTGCGCTGGCTGCTGAGCTCTGTGGGGTTTTGCAGCAGCTCTACCTGTACTAGATGCACCTGCTCCTTGTCGTTTCTGTCTCTGACTTTATGTCCTCTGCACAAGTTTCTGGGTTTTTTTGCTGGTTCTTCAAATGTTGAATAAAAACATGTATGCTAATTCATAACGAAGAAAGCTTTGTAACTATCCCCACTAGTGAAGACTGTCATTTCCACAACACTGCCCCCCTCCCTAGGTCCGCAGCGCTGTTGAAAAGGCTCCGGAGGTCCATTAAGCACGTAAACCTGTGACACAAAAATCACAACACTCGGACCACCACAGACTGTTATTCCTTCGTGGTGATGAAGGAAAACGCTGGGTTGGCGTGTAAAAGGGCATTTATTCCCTTCAAGGACCTGAAGCTCCATAAAGCACCCCTCCAATAGCCAAACCCATCTATTCTCTGATTGGATAGTTAAATTTGTGATTGACGTGACATTGGCCAATCAGATGAAAGGAAGAAAAATAGGGTCAAAATTCGTACTTGTAACTTGAAAGTTGAGTGCAGAGTTTCACACACAAATCTTTTTTATGCACACACAAATTCTTTTTACACATACAAATCCTGATTTACAAGTACAAAATATTTATGACCACAATTTGAGCCCATAAATAACACTTTAACTCATTTGCAGTAAAATAAATAAATAAATAGTCACTCAGTCTGAGTGTCTGACAGTCAGTTAAGGTTTTGCATGTGACGCCATGCGAAAATCCCTCAAGAGCTGTCCGCTATATTGAACAAAATAATCAGTAACAATCACATCCAATAACTGATACAGTGCTTACATCAAAATTATCACTGCTTTTTTTCCCCCCACAACACCTACGCTGTGCTGCTGGGTGCAGCAATCAAGACAGAAAGATCATCTTTCTTTTTTATCACTTTTCTGTTGATTTGGATAGAAGAAAGTCGGGAAAAAAGATAAACAGTAGCATCAGTTATCAGTTATATTTTTATTTTCTCTTTCAAGTTTTTTCCTTTCTCATGTTCTCTATTTGCCTCCTCCACCACTACTCTCCCCTGCTCATCTCCACCTCATCTTCTTCCTCCTCACCTTAACCCTCACTCCTGAACTTAAATTAGGGTTATGGCTTATAACATGTTTATTTGTTCTTGATATTGTTGCAATTACCTCTTGTCATCAGATCAAATTTTATGAACAAAATTTATAAAAAGGTTTTCTTAACAGCAGCTAATAGCAGCGAATAGGAGCTAACAACTGCTAACAGAGGCAAAAACTGACAGGAAATTACAGATTTCCTCATAAACACACCTCAGCATCACTGTCATCAATGACTTACTGACAGTGTAAGGGGAAGCACTAAATATAATAACCATTATCCACTTATTCCACTGACTGCAGTTCCAGAGTTCAGTTCTCCACATAATGAGAAAAATGCTTACCATGAAAATGCTTTACTTCCTCTAAGACAGTATATATACATTCGATTGTTTACTTATAGTTGCCAAAGTTTAGTAGGTTTCAGAATACGGGTTTGGCCATTAATATACTGCTGCATGGGCTGGGCTGTAGTTACACCGTAAGGTTTAAAAACTGAGCTTTAAAATGAACAGTGGTGATAAAAACCGAGAGAGGCCGACAGGGATCACTGACTGTTTTTAGGGGCTTGTTGAGATTAAATGGAACAAGATACAAAGCATTAAAACGTGTTGAAAACACAACAGCCTTAATAAACGCGGAGTAGTTTGGACCTGGAGGCAGGGCTCATCACGTCATCACTTAAAGACCAGATTGTTACACGTCCAAAATGGCCGACAAATTAACGTCATGTAAAGCGCATCAGAGCACTCTTGGATTTTTTATATTTTTGAGGTTCATTTTCTGCCTTGAAGAACAATAAGATAAGATAAGATAAGATAAGAAACTCTTTATTGTCATTGCACAGTCATACATAGTACAATAGTACAATGAAATTGGAAAACTGTCCTACGTCGGCACTACATATAACACAACACGACACGATATGACACAACGCAACACAACCAACACAACACAGTATAATAACTTAGTAAATAAAAAAAGAAGAAGAAGTGTATGTGTATTGCACACTGTTATTATTGCACATTAATTATTATTGCACCTTGTTATAAATATAAATATTATTATTGTTATTGTTTTAAACATTGTTACCTCCCCCCTAAAAAAGTCCAGGGAGGTAGCCAATCAGGTCAGCTATTTGCATTGATCAGGGCTGTTGCCCTGTTGTAAAAGCTGTCCTTCAGTCTATTTGTTCGGGACCTCAGCAGCCTGAACCTCCTGCCAGACGGCAGCAGCTTAAACACCCGGTGTCCTGGGTGTGTGCAGTCCCGAAGGATGCTGCGTGCCCTCTTGAGACAGCGAGTGCTGTACAGGTCCTTCAGGGAGGGAAGAGGATGTCCAATGATTTTTTGGGCCATATTGATGACCCTCTGAAGTGCCTTTCTGTGTGCTGTGGTGCAGCTGGAGAACCAAACACTGATGCAATATGTCAGCACACTTTCAATGGCGCAGCGGTAGAAGACGGTCAGCAGCTCCTTCTTCAGGTCCATTTTTCTGAGGATTCTCAGAAAGTGGAGACGCTGTTGGGCCTTCTTTAAAACCGCAGAGATGTTAGAGCTCCATTGGAGGTCTGTGTCTATGTGCACACCCAGAAACTTGAAACTGGAGACCCTTTCACGCACTCCCCGTTGATGCTGACAGGCTGCAGCTCAGACTTCCTCCTTCTGAAGATAAGGTAAGTAATAAGGTAAGTTATCAATTTTGTTTCTCAGTGCAGCCAACATTATTTATTGTTTGTTAAGTAATTTGCATAACTTAGCTAGTTGCTAGATGGATGCTAATGCTAATGGATAAATATTCCTGAATAAATGTGTTTAGCCTTTCTTTTTCTAGTAAAGACCAGCTATATTGCCATTAATCACATAGTACCAGAAAACATATTTTATTTATTCCAGTTAAAATTGTTTAAAAAATGTGTATCCTGTTAGCAGGATATTTAATTAATCCCTCCTCTTGTGTGCACCCCCACCTCCCTTACTTTAGTGTTCCGGTCACAGTGGTCATTCGGGGGGTGGTTCAGTAGGTCGTGAAGGGGGTCTTTCATTTTGTCATTCAGTGGGCCATTCAGGGGGTAAGAGGCCAAAGGGGGGGTGGGGGGTGGATTCCCATCAGCGTAACTTTGTGCTGAACATTGGTGGGGTCAAGATCTCTGTCTAAATAAATAAATAAATCTGGGTAAATTCCCAGATGATTAAATGTGCAACTATTTTTCTGGGAATAACTGAAATGAGTAAAGAAAATCAACAGCCTATTTATGTAAGATAATTCATAATTTTATTGGAGGGTTATATTGGTTGGGTCTGATTATTGGGGGGGTCCTAACCCTCCTAACCCCCCTGGTAATTACTCCCCTGTGAATTCCCATTCATTTTCTATGGCGGTCACTTTTGACCAGGAACACCACAGATGTAACAAATTTGATTAAAACACTCAAAATTCAACAAAAGAGGTGCTCATCACTTTTATATGTTCAAGTGCAGAGTGTGGAGGATGTCATAAGGCCTCGAGGCAATCAGATGTAAAACACAATATTTATGAGTTATTTTTTTAAATTGTAAATCAGTCAGATTTGACCCGAGCACAACAGGAAAGGAAAACAATGACTACACTGACTGTGTAAGCTGCAGTGGAAACTCTAAATGAAGCTCTTTGTTGCCACATTTGCTAGTTAATCAATCATTATAGGTGACTTTAAAGTTTGAAACCTGATTAAAAATATAATTTGCATAGAAACATGGCTGCTATATGTGCCTGATATCTCTCTGTAGGTTGTTTGCTCCTGTGCAGTGCGTTTTATGTCTGTGTAGGCAGTGTATGAATTTGGATATAAATGAACTGACCCAAATACAACATTTCATAGTTTAATAATAGTTCAATGCTACACATATAAAAAATTACAAACTCCTGTAAAACTTAAATTGCTATTTTAAACTGTTTTTGGTTGTACTGTCACACATAGTGTGAATTTCTGTGCCGTGGATTTGGAATTTTTTCTTTATATTGTACTCTATTTGTTCATTGTTCAGTTCTACAAGCCAGATGTGGCAGAAATGTGCATCCTTGTACTGCGAGGGCTCATGTA
Organism: Oreochromis niloticus; assembly: GCF_001858045.2. NCBI lineage: Eukaryota > Metazoa > Chordata > Actinopteri > Cichliformes > Cichlidae > Oreochromis > Oreochromis niloticus. Next base: position 33,506,514 of record NC_031966.2, on the reverse strand, counting down.
TACATATTAGTCCAGTACGAAGGCGGACAGTGGCCTCATACTAACTTCTACTCTCTTTTGGTTTTTTTCACATTTTTTAAAACATTTCCACCAAAGGAAAAACAGGAGGAAAACTGCCAGAGGACTTTTCCTTAAGTGAAAGCACCAAATCACATTTGACTTCATATACAACCATGATACCTACCTGAGTTCCTGTACACAAATGGAGTATAACACCTGAACAGGTAAAAAACAGACCTGGGTCTGTTGGCATTGTGACTCCTGTAGATGAAACTGTGCTCATCTCTCCAAATCCTCTCCACATGTTATCATTTTTGAAGGAGGTATTTTAATCGATGGTCTCAAGATCCTATCTCAAGTAATGAGCCTATTGTTTTGGCTATTAATGCTTTAGGGTGCACCAATTGTCAGTTGTTTAAGAAAGGAGGGAGGAGACAAATAAAATTTGTATATTACTGAGTTGTGAACTGTGTTTTACCTTCCAATAGGACAATGATCCCATGCACACCTGCAAATCTACAGCAGAATGGCTTAAAATTGAAATAATCAAGCTGTTGCAGTGGCCCAGGCAAAATCCACACCTGATACCAACTGAAATGCTGTGGCAGGAACTGAATGGCTGTGCATAACTGAATCCCTGTAACTCCAATGAACAACAACCATGTTATACAGGAGAACATAATCTTCCACATCGACGTGAAAGAATTGATGTCAAGGGGTGTTTATAGTTTTTAACACACTGCTTCTGTTTTTTTATTTAGTTTTTGTTAAATAATGACATGTTGTAATATGTTGTGTTCTTCTTCTTCTTTGGTTATAATTAGAAAAATTCTCTTATGAAGTGAGACAGAGTAGCGAGTTCAAACGCATTTATTTTACTCGCAGGGAAACAATGGCATAAACAGTGAACGTCTACGTGAGTGCTCGCCGGGGCAATACTACCAGTTTCACTTCTTCCAATGTTATCCTGGAAACAGATATGTGTGTGATACTCTTACTGAGAAACAGTTAACTACATGATTTTAACTGTGTTTTGGATAACAGATAGCAGAGGAGCCACAACAAGATCTGAGAACAGATGAGGACAGATTAGAGAGCGTGACAGAGAGATTTCTTCATCTTACTGAAAATTATTCCACCACTCTGCAGCTTGGCTCAACTGCTTTAAGTCTGGGAGGGTGAATAACTTAAGAGGCACGATCAGAAAAGCTAGTGCACAGGTTCCTTTCCATTCAGAGGGGAATCTAGTTCTCAGCTAATGAAAAGCCACGTGAGCAATGCCAGTGGTATGGTAAACAAAGCATTCCTGTGGTAAGGGGAAGTGGCGCCACACACCAACAGACGTTAGCTTGGGAGGCGCTCAAAAGCACACAATCTAACATTTAATTTGTGTCAGTGTAACCTGTCTCTATTCCTAATACCTCGTCAGCATTTGTTATGTTTAGGGGCATTATTCCTGTGTGGTGTGTGTTGCAGTGTTAGCTTAAGGTGTAGATGCAGTAATCTTAAACAATGCAAACGGACTCTTGCCTGACACCCAAATACCTAATGCCTAACCCTGTATGCATTATTTCAACAAGTTTAAAGATATTATGACCTTCTGGCCTGTTTTCATTACAGTGGTGAGGCGACCCTTTATTCTGTCTTGATGCATGCTCAATCATCCAAGTAAGGAAATCCCAAAATGTTGATTCTGTGATTCTGTTGATCTGGACGTAACATTTTCAGTGGGAGAAACGTTTTGTGACTTCTTCCCTTTATTCAGTGTTCTAGCAGGAATCCCCAGTTATGGCCTGTATTAGCCATTACAAAACCCCAATGCACTACAATAATTGCACTACTTATTTTAGTGTTCTGCTCCCTTTTTCCCACATTGTTATCAGACTTGATGTTACAGTTAGTAGCAACGCTAGGACCCTCATTTCTTGATCCGTGCCTATTTCCTCCCTAATCAGGGGTCCTACTGTGGGCAATCTTCACTGGTGTTGACATGATTGCCTCCTATTGGATGCAACCGTCCCTAATTCTCAACTATTGTTGTGTGGAAGTGGAGGATTTGTTATGTGTCGTGCAGGTTTACATTGTGTAGGAGGTAACCAGGTCTTTTGCTCAGAGAGCAGTACCTGGTATGGTCCTTCCCATCTGGGGTGTGACCACATCTTTCTTTTTACCACCCTTACAAACGTACAGTCTCCAGGCTTTACCAGCTCTCTTCCTGGATGCGGCTACTTTGGGGGAGAAATGTTAGCCACCATTACTTTTATTTTGTAATATGTTTCTCATGTAATGGCAGAGTTCTGCTTCTACCTCTTCCCTGGAGAATGGTCCAAGCTTAGGTGTACATTTATTTTGCTCTATATTAGATCTTTTATATCTATTTCCTTGGGCTTAATTTTTTTATTATAGATTATTTATTACTATAGATACCTTCCCTCCTGTTAAGACATTGCTAAGCCCATGGCTCAATTTTGCTGCATATCTATATAAACTTTTGGTTTTATGTAGTTCCCTTCATTAAAACAGAAATAATCAGAGGTCATTGAAGCACCTTTCTTTTCCTAAAATGTGAAAAACTCATAATCTTGGAACACACTCCAAACAACCTGAACCTGCAAGAAAAATCTTTCTGTGTCTGAGCTAATATCTCACATAAAACCCAAAATGGCCTTCCCATTTAAACATGTATCCATATACCTTTAGGGTCAATTTTTTTTTTGTTGTTGTTGTTTTATCTGTACAAGGTGAAAGGGAGAAGCGAACTCAGCTCTTTTGGGGGTAACCCTGCAGTATTTAGCTTTCCAAAGTGTGCCATTCACCTTAACCTTTGCAACTTCTTTGTCAAAAAATGATGAGCCCCTACAGGAGACATAAAAATGAAGCCATACCGGCTCGGAGGTCACCCACAGCAGAAACCCAAGAAAGAGGAACAAAAGGAGGAACCATCATAGAAGGATGGTTCATCCTCCACTTCCTCCAGAAGTGGAGGATGAAAGTAACGGTGGTCCCAGTGGTAATCGGAGCACTAGGTGCGGTGACTCCTAAGCTGGGCGAGTGGCTCCAGCAGATCCCAGGAATAACATCAGAGATCTGTCCAGAAGAGCGCAGTCCTGGGAACAGCTGAGATACTGCACAGGACCCTCATGCTCCCCGGCCTCTGGTAGAGGACCCGAACTTAAGGATAAAGACCACCTGCAGGGCGAGTGCAGATTTTATTTTATAGATATTATTTTGTATTATCCATCTCAGTGTGTTTTCCTCTGAAGGTATTGTTTTCATAAGAAGACCTGAACTTAAAGACCGCTCCCAGGGGCCAGAGGGGAATTTCTTCTATAATAGCTTCTAGTTTTGCTTGACAGTGTATAGAATAAACCTGATGACACAAGCTCCTAGAAAACTTAATCAACTGAACGATTTTTAGGGCAGTGAGCAAAAACAAAGCTGGCTGAGGCCCAAAGTAGCTGGAAACCTGTGTGCTTATTCCAATAAACATGGCAGTATTTTCTCCGTATGTTTTACTTCATAAATGGATTTATTGCGACCAACAGAACCGTTATCAGGGTTAGATAACAGGGATTTACAGAACAATACTTTTGGTGACAAATCATTTATAAAGGTGTGTGGGTTTGACACGCTCAGGGAAGCACTGCCTTATGCCGTATTTACCCTCTGCTCCAGTTAGCATAACTTTAAAAGTTTTGGTTTTGCCCCATTAAGTTTGCTGCTTTTGTTGCCAGTGTTGTACAGTTTAGCATGACACATATGACCCCAGCAATGGTAAACATTGTATACCAGGGCAGCCTGGGAATGGCTCCCACTCTGTGTCACACTTAATGGCAAATAGCAAAAGGTCCCCATTTCCCTGTGTGTAGTTTAGCCACTGAAACATGTGAGGTGACCAGTCCTTTGTAAAATGGTTTATCAGGGTCACCAAGTTTGTAGGTCACAACCGCATTACCTGTTTCAACCCAATAAAAATGTTTCAGCAGCAATGTTGTGGATTTTTTGGTCAAAAATTGCTTTTCATGCATTGCGTCAGGCCCCAGTGAGTTTTATAATACATGGTGCATGCATTCCTGTCTCTGTAGGAGCAATTTGCAATTTTGCCATTAAGTCCTGTCTGAGGAGGTTTATGGCACACAGCTGCAAACACACCACCTTGTTTTTACCTTTTTTTCTTTCAGTGCAGTCCCACGCTCAATGTCCACCCCTGCTGCAGTTGTATCAGTTTCCACCACTATCCTTGCTTTGTCCTGACCTGCCTCTGTCTCTGATTTTCCAGTTTGATATCTAAAAAAATGGACTGGGGAGATGAAGTTGTTGGCTTGGCAGAGCAGATGGGGTGTGTGTGGGTGTGTCAACTGAGAAATGGATGCAATGGTGGAGGAACTGTTTGTTCCTCTGTTGTTAACGGGGGTGCTGCAGCTTTTTTTAACCAGTTCTTCTCCCCCTTCAGGTTTCAGGTTTCGGCTTTCATGTTCCATGTTCCTAGTGTTTAGTGTCTAGCATTTCGTTTTGCCTAACAGTTTCAAACAAACAATCGTGACACTTCTATGATGTAAGAAAGTCTGCAGCTGCCAAAAACCACTTTCTCCAGTGCTTTAGATAGAAATTGAAGGGTAGATATTAGTCAGAACTTTAAAGGATCTGACTTACTTATGAATGGACATACTATTGTATGTTTAAAGTAGACTGGCACTGTCCTTGTGAATAATTTTTGTTTTTTAAATTTTTAACTGTTATTTGCTTAAAAAACCTGTTTAAACATATGAGATCTGAGTTGTTTTGCTTTTGCAGTGGGGCAATATGTACTCAAACTGCTAAGAATGCACAGCATGTTAAGTCATGTTGTGCCTAAACACGCACAAACACTCTGTAAAGGTTCCTTAAAGGCGCATCCACATGTCAGGACATGACATCAGAGCAGTATCTGTCTAAGGGTGCTCACAGCATATCGTGACCTATTTGTGCAACACATAAACCACAAAGGCACTGGTACAGATCAACATGAAGAGCTGAATTCTCAGCTTCTGCATTTACATTAAGTTCCTGAAGTTGATCAGATAATCCATTCTTCACCTCCTGAAAATGCTCCCCGTTTCCAAAGGGTAAGTCTAATTCTTTGTTTTACTTCAAATATATGTTGACATAAAACAGTTAGACTGTAGACACACTGTGGTCCTAAAATGGAAAATGTTTTATTTATAAGAAATTAAGTCCAGCTATGAAATGGATTAATTAGACTTATTACATCTTGAGTAGCAATGCATAAATATATAATTTTTAATTAGTGACTGTAATGTTTGCTGAGGTTTTTATAGCAAACAGCAGGAAAGGCAAATGTCATTCTGTAGCTGCTGTTGGTGTAATGCCTTGAAACTCTTTTTTCTAATAATATTCTAATAATACTGTTATTTAAAACTACTGCATTATTTTCATTTACTTTTAACTTAACATTTATCGAATTTGTCTTTTTTCATTTTGTTACCTTTTTTATTTTTATAAAAAATAAATATACGTTTTTTAACTGTTTTGTAAGGAATATATTTAAACATGTTTGTAAACATTTTCTTCCCAGTGAATTTTGTCATGCACAAGCTGTCCAAATACTGTAAAACACATACTGTAACATGTCTCTGCTTTATTATATACAGCATTAATGATTAGAATGAAAAGGCTGGAACGTGTTTACAAACGATGCCTTCAAATTATGGTCAGCTGTTATTTGAAGGAGCCACACCACATGTAACAGAAATGCTGTATTATTTGTTGGTGTGTAGTTATTTGTTGTTTTTGTTGCTATAGATTTATATGAAAAGAAATAAGTGATAAAGATGGTAAAGGATATACAGTTGTAACCATTTCTGTATTTTAGCAAATAGATTTTCTTTAACTGATCAGTCGTTCTATGTAGGCATTCACTCTTTATGTTTTCATAATTATGTACTTGTCAGCAATGAGATGTGGCAGTGAGACACTGCTAAACCACGTAACCCTAGTTTCAGTTATGAGCTAAAATAGACTAGTCTGAGAAGTCCAAAATACATCTGCAGATGACTTTTTGTTTCTATCCACTTCTATTCAGAGCTAAATGTGAGGAGTAGTCAGAGTGTCACATTAATCCTTTTACATTGTTTTTTTGTTTTTTCATCCTGCTGACTGACTACTGAATAAATGCCTTTAGGGACATTAGTAGGTGGCACACAACTATATATTTCGTGCACTTACAGTAACTTTCTCACTTTGACGTCATAGTACTACTGGAAGCTTGTTGATGTTCCCCATACCCTAATTAGTACACTAAAGCTGGTAATGATCAATCTGTACATCACACAAATTTGTATTTTGTCACTAAGGATTTGATAACCTAAGACTCATAAGACTGTTTGAGCTGTTGTTGATGAATTCTTGCAAACTCCCAAAAAACTGAAGTTATTCTTGAGACACACTGGCCTTCATATAATATTAAAGAATGAAATGAAATGAAATGAAATATGATGATGAATTATCTGATTCTGCTTTATAAACAGGAAACTGTAAAATAGTTGTGGTCACAAAATGCAAGTGAACAAGGAAGTCACAAGTGTTGTGGGTACCTGACTGTTATACACAGAAAAGACTAACAAAAGACAAAGAGGGCTTCACTCAGGGCTGAAAAGATAACTTTTAGTTATACGTTACGTCCCAATAAATAAGACATTTTTTTGTGTTTTAAATGTAGTTACAATCTTTCTTAATTTGCACAAAAGAAATTCATCAGAATCTAAACAGTTTGTGACTTGATTGTGCTTAAAAGTAAAGTGTGTAAAAGCACTACTTTGTGGTTGTTTCTGTTCTTTCTTTACAGGTCCTAATAATAATTCCAGTAAAGGAAATGACCATGCATTATGTACATGTTCACGAGCTGCATAAATAACCAAATCAAATCCGCATAAGAAAGGATTAACTTTTCTTTATTTGTTGTTTTTTTTGTTTGTTTCTTTATTTTTTTTTTAACACAAGTGAAAAATCAATATCAATTTCTATATCAGAGAATAAATAAACATGTGTATGCATATTTTCATGTGTTACAGCCCTGACTTCAGAACAGGAAGTGAGGTTTTATAAGTACCACACACTTTTTTTCTATTAAATGACCTGAAAAAAATACTTAATGTACCTTTAAGCTTTTTTCTCAATTCAGCTCAATTATTGTAATTTGTTGAATTTAGTAGAATTTAGCAAAAATTAGAGTTTAGCAGAAATTCTTAGTTAATTTGTGTTAAATATACTTAAATGATGTTTGCTTTGAATATTTTTTATTGCAGTTGAAGTTAGATTTCTAAATATTTGGTGTTTAACTACATGGAAGAGAAGTCCACAATAAAGCGCACACAGCAGGTGCTACAGAGTGAAAAACATTGTGACTCTTAGAGTGGTGACATGTGTCTGATGTGAAAGGGAAAGTGCTTTCTCAGCTCAGCCCAGCAACACTGAGCTACACCGCAGACCTTCACTTATTCCACATTTTGTCAGCCTTATTCCAAACAGGATGGAATTCATTTTCACCTCACAATTGTACACACAGTATCCCACAATGGCAACGCGAGAAAATGAATTCTTGCAAATTTATAAAAAACAAAAACATAAATTAAATGAATTTAATCAGTTTTGGAATACAGCTGTAACATGACAAAATGCAGAACAAATGAAGCTCTGGATACTCTTAAGTGCTTCTGCAGTGCTGATAAATACTAATCACTTTAACTTCTTTGCAGTGAAAGGACTCTGTGGATGAAATTTAGAAGATGCTTGTGGTATCTGGTGGCTTTGATCATGGTCGGGACTTTAGTGATCTACAGCTCCGTCTTCCAAGTGTCTTGGTCTTTAAACCCAAGGACCACCACCCCAAACTCAAGTAACCCTCAAAACAGTGTACCTCCTCTAGTTGACAGGGTAAGTATATTTACTGGCCTCCATATAATCTGTGCAACTTTAAAGCAAAGGCAACAATAACAATACTATCTCTACAAATCAGTTACACAAGTGATCAGTTGGTTGTTCAGTGTTTTTCTGAACTGAGCTAAAGTTAAAGTCCTCATGATGTGATCGTGTTACCGTAATGTTTTTCATTTCATTTTATCTATTTATATTTAAAATATGTAAAGAAATACATGTTCATAATTATTATGACTGTGACGTATCAAATTAGACACATAGCTGTAGTATATGTTTTATTAGTGGCAGCTCAGGGTTCTCTAATTTTCTGAAATGGGGTGGTCAAACAAAGACCACCTGTCTGCTGGGGAAGGATCCTGCACTAGTACTAACTCGATACTGAGGTTGCCTCAATCACAACTCCTTATTTTTCTCGTGTCTTCAGAAGAACTGAGGTGACAAAATTGAAGTTGAACAAGAGAACAGAGAAGAAATATGAGAGGTTTGTAATGAAGGGTTGTCATTTTATTCAGCTGTAACATCAGAGACTTGGTTTCTGCATTTTCAACATAGAGTAGGTTTTGTCAGTATTGGTTTGTGGCTCTGGTTTGGTTTGATGTCTTGCTTTACATGTCCTATTTTAACAGCTCCTCCCATCTAATAATGAAATGACTGTGTTATGTACATTTGCTTTAATGGTTTTCACAGACGGCACAAACAGCCAAGTCAAACCTGGACAAGAAAAGATGAACTTTTCTTTTTTTCTTTCTATTTTTAAAACATAAATATTTTATTTTTTAATCTGAAGCTCATTTTAGAAAAGATACAAAATTCAAATAAAAAATATGAATCTAGTATTATCAAGTACAATGCAGAAAAATCACCAGCCTCCTCTGCTTACACAGATCTCACTGTGTCATTATTCCTTGCAGTATACTGTGGCGTACCCACACGAGTACCATTTCATATTGGATGAACCGAACAGATGTCGGGAGGAAAGCCCGTTTTTGGTTCTAATGATCCCGGTTGAACCCCACAACAGAGAGGCTCGTCACATAATCCGCAGCACGTGGGGGAATGTAACAACAGTACAGGGCAAAGTGGTCAGCCACTACTTCATACTGGGACAGTCCAGAGAGGAAAATGGAGCACAGACCATTGAAGAACAAGTGAGTGGCTTCAGTCCATTGTAGTAAACTTTCCATACATTTCCCTTCTTTTCATTATCAGGAATACATAGTATGAATGAGCCTCACCAGATGATTTAGAAAAGTCACAAAGAGTCGGAGCAGAGGAAGGAAAGTAGGATCAGAGTCCAAGCAGCCAAAGAAAATCCAGTACAAACACAATTTCCTTTACTTATAAGATTTCGAGGTGGCTTGATTTGATTTTGGTTTTTCAGACCAATCTACCAAACATGGATCATGTTTACTGTATCAATGAGTGAGTTAACTGAAGAATTATTAATAATTATTAATTTATTAAATGATGCTTTAAATTTCACTTTCTCAGCTGTTACGTGAAAGCCGGGACCATGGTGACATTCTCCAGAGTGACTTCTTGGACAGCTACCATAACCTCACCATCAAAACAATGTTAATGTTTGAATGGCTCAGCACCCATTGCCCCCAGACCTCCTATGCCATGAAGGTTGATACCGACACGTTCCTCAATGTGCACAACCTTGTCGGGATGCTTTTAAAGGCCCCCCAACATCTCTACATCACAGGAACCGTGATAAGGTTTGCTTCTGTTCTTCGAGACCAAAACTCTAAATGGTTTGTGCCATTTTCCACCTTCCCCGAGTCAGTCTACCCACCTTATGCCATTGGACTGGGCTATGTGTTCTCACTGGATTTAACCAGGAAAATACTGGAGGCTGCTCAGCATGTCAGAGCTCTTTACATTGAAGATGTGTATGTGGGACTGTGCATGAGACACCTGGGTATTCCACTGACAGATCCTCCTCGTGGTGATATGTTTAGGAACTGGATGCCATCAGACACGGGCAACTGTTACTGGACTTCTGTCATTACAACACTGCTGCACAGCTCTAACCAGCTTTTGGACGTATGGAAATCTTATCAAACTCAAGCACAAAGTGGATGTTAAACACCTGCGTCTTACTACACTGTGATAAAGAGTTTTTCTATTTTAATAATTTTAATGATTCGATATGATCTTTATGTCCTCTGTTAGCTTACTGGTCCACAATGAAGAATGTAAATCTCACAAAGGCGAGGGGGTTTAAGATGTTTACACTGGTTTACGCTGTTTGCACCATCCAAATTCAATTACTCTGCACATTTTGATACATGCTGAGATTGAATTCACCTCATAATTCTCTTTCCAAAAACGTTTACCATAGTAGGATATACATTATTAGAACAATGCTGTGTTTGTTTCAGTGGATTAAACACCCTGAGACAATTTGTCATATGCAGGGCAACTCACACAGTATTAATAATGATAATGTTGCTGTGAGGCAGCAGCGCTAAACACCACATTAAATTTTTACAATTTTGCCCGTGCACACAACCACAGCGGACTCTAGATCAGAGAAACCCGATATGATTGAAGTACACACTTCACCTTAAGTTAAAGCTGAAAGTCTGTGCTTCAATCACACCTCGACTGATTTATTTAAAACGCACCGTGGTGCTGTATGGAGGCAGAATTACAAAAATACCGGACATAACTGTATCTGTGTTTCTGGAATGGGCACTTTATGGGTCAAAATTACAGTCAGTCCGATTGGTACTAAACTTGGTATAAACACGTCCGTCCTGGTACTAAAACCACTCCCGTAATATCTGATCACACACACAAACCTCACTTTACAAAAAAGGCAAATTTTTTAAATTGACCCTTCATCTGTTGACTATGTAGTACTCAGTTGTCACCAACTGACAACTAAAGATTGAAACTTGTTTGCACACACATCTGTAAATAAAATATTATTTATATAAAACGGCAGTGACGATGATGCTGTCAGTTTGTTGTATTTGTACTTGTTTTATTAATTTCTCTTCAATGGTCACCACAGCTGCCTCCATCTCAGTCTATTGCTAGCCTCCACCACCATCTCTGCATGTCCTTCTGCACTGCATCCATGAAATGCCTCTTGGATCTTCCTCTTGTCCTCCTGCCTGAAAGCTCCGTTTTCAGTATTCCTTGTCAGATACGGCTGCTATCCCTCCTCTGCACATGTCCAAACCATCTCAGCCTTGCCTCTCTAGCTTTGCCTCCAAACATCTCAGCCTGAGCTAATCTAATCTTACCTATCCAGGTGATTGCCAATGAAAATCTCAGTGTCTGACGCCTGTCTTTTTGTTATTAATAATTAAATACTTATTAAAAGTATAAGTTAAACGAAATATATCCACAGGGCAAACTGCCGAGCTACATCGGGTCAAAGCCTAAAATCTGAGAAAGCTGATTCATTCAGGATTCTTGCATTTACCACATCCTCCTGTAAAGGCTAACACACACACACACACACACGGACACACGCACACGCACACACACGGACACACACACGCACACACACACACGCACACAGACACGCACACACACACGCACACAGACATGCACACACACAGACCACTGCCACACCTAATCCAACTCATCCAGTAGATATGATATCGGAATTTTTTTAACCTCCTACTAATGTCAACTTCAGCCTCCAGCTGCGTACATTGTGAAAGCGATTGCTCGTCGCACGTCAGTGTCGCTGACTAAGTGACTTACTCTGACCGACGACCGGCCGCTCGCGGGCGTTCCAAGGTCTGGTTACCTAGGTAACCCTCTCACGTATTTGCCGCCAGGTCACATGTCAATCTCCGTTAATCCTCGCGCTCACCTGGAAGCTGAGAAAAGTTTGACTGGGGTCCTGCCCACTTGCTGCTCCGACGCCATTTCGCCTGTAGTCCCAGAATTGGAGTGACTTCCTCTGGGCTCACTGCCGAGACCAGCGTGTACGCAGCGCTTTTTAAAGCTATGTTTTCGACATTACATCTATTTAATAAATTCACTGAAACCGCTTATTTCTTTTAGGCTCATGTATGCAAATACTGCAGTTTCTATAAACGACGAGCATTTCATTCTAAAAGACTCGTCTTTTCCCTTCTGTTGAACATTTATCGTTGCTCATGAAAAAGAGCATTTTAAAAAAATCTGATTATTCAATAATCTGATAGAATAATCGATAGAATACTGAAATACTAAAATAATTTAATTAGCAGATATTTTTTGCAGGGGGCCTTATAACATATGTATTTGTAGCAGTTTACATTTCAGAGTGCGACATTTCAGGAGGACAGTATTTAAATGAATCACATTTAGGAAGGTCTGATTCATATGGTGTACTCTAAATTTACCGCAGAAAAAAGCCTTATTATGCACCTGATGAATACTTACCAGTAGGAGCGTTTAGTTATTTGGAATGACATAAAGATCTCAATTCTAAGAATATGAAAAGCGGTGCCAAAAACGTTGTTGTCGGCTGGGGTTAACAGTCTTTATCCCAACCGACAACATGGAGAAAAGTGTGCGTCTGGCTTATTATTACAAGGAGCCAAGTTATTATTATTATTATTATTTGGCACTATTACATACCGTATACCATATGAGAAGTCAGTGTTGTGTAAATGACGCTTAGACATTAGTGCCTGAATGTGACAGTATGTTGTTTTGACTTTAATTAAAAAAACCTTGATATGCAAGGTGTTTATGTGCATGTAAGGATATATGTGAAAGTTTGTTTTCACTTTCTGTTTTTAGTGCAACTTAAAGTTATTACTGAGCAACTGTGCACAAGAAAGTGAAGGACTTTCCTTCCATTCCATTAACATTTCGTTCAGTCCTACGCCTCACCGCTGGTGTGAGTGGTGAGTTTCCTTGCCACAGGTTTGAGATCCAGACTTTGTAATACATTAATTTGATTTTTTTCTTAATCATTTTAATACTAGTTTCAACTTCCCCTCATATGCTTGGCAGTCTGGTAACTTCTTCAACTTAGACAGATGTCTGTACAGGAAACCACAACCACATTCTGTCTGGCGTGTGTGTGTGTGTGTGTGTGTGTGTGTGTGTGTGTGTGTGTGTGCGAGTGAGTGTGTGCGTGCGTATGTGTGTCTGCACAGATGGTATATAAAAACAGTACAATACAATATTAATGATACATGATAATAATACTGATACTGATCACTGAGTACATAAGTGTGTATTTTTTAGTTCATATTTATTTTATACATATTTATATATATAGAAGTCAAAAGTTTGGTCACAGCTTCTTATTTAATGGTTTTATTTTCATGACTATTTACATTGTAGATTCTCACTGAAGGGATCAGAACTTTGAATGAACACATTTGGAATTATGTAGTAAACAAAATAGTGTGAAATAACTCCAAACATGTTTTATATTTTAGATTCCTCCAAATAGCCGTCAGCCCTTTGATTACTGCTTTGCACACTCTTGGTATTCTCTCCATGAGCTTCATGAGGTCGTCACCTGAGATGGTTTCCAACAGTCTTGAAGGAGTTCCCAGAGATGCTGAGCACATGTTGGTCCTTTTGGTCTTTTTGCCTTCACTCTGCGCTCCATCTCATCCCAAACCATCTCCACTGGGTTTAGGTCAGGTCACTGTGGAGGCCAGGCCATAAGGCGCAGCACTCCATCACTCTCCTTCTCGGTCACACAGCCTGGAGGTCTGTTTGGGGTCATTGTCCTGTTGAAAAATAAATGATGGGCCAACTAAATGTAAACCAGATGGGATGGCATGTTGCTACAGGACGCTGTGGTAGCCATGCTGGGTCAGTGTGCCTTCAATTATGAGTAAATCCCCAACAGTGTCACCAGCAAAGCACCCCCACACCATCACACCTCCTCCATGCTTCACGGTGGGAACCATGCATGTAGAGACCATCGTTCACCATTCTGTGTTGCACAAAGACAGCGGATGGAATCAGAAATCTCAAATTTGGCCTCATCATTTACCTGGACTCTAATCTGAGCTGCTGTTAACTTGTGATTTCTGATGCTGGTGACTCGGATGAATGTATCCTCAGCAGCAGAGGGGACTCTTGGTCTTCCTTTCCTGGGGCGTCCTCATGTGAGCCAGTTTCATCGTCGCGCTTGATGGTTTTTGCGACTGCACTTGGAGACACATTCAAAGTTTTAGCAATTTTCTGTCTGACCTTCAGTTCTTAAAGTAATGATGGACTGTTGGTTCTTGCCATGATATGAATTCTAACAGCTGTCAAATAGGGCTGTCAGCTGTGCAGCTGCACAACACAACTGATGGTCCCAACCCCATTAAGAAGGCACGAAATTCCATAAATGAACCCTGATAAGGCACAGCTGTGAAGGGAAACCACTTCAGGTGACATCGTCATTGAGAGAAGGCCAAGGGTTTGCAGCAAAGGGAATCTAAACTATAAGACGTATTTAGAGCTATTCATAACTTTTTTCTTTGCTACAAAATTCCATATATCTTACTTCATATATTTGATTTCTTCAGTTTGTATCTACACAGTAGAAAGTAGTAAAAATGAAGAAAATCCATTAAATGAGAAGGTGTGTCCAAACTTTTGACTGGTGCTGTGTGTCTGTGTATACACACATTTATATTTATGTATTTATTATAAAGTATAGAACCAAATTACTTTGTAATGAACTGAAAACCTGTGTCTTGTATACTGTGTACTCAGTACAGAGTACTTGGTGAGGTTGTTTTCTTAGTTAGCCATGCTTCTTGAAGAAACAGCGCTCTCTTGTGGTAATTGAGTGAATAAAATGTAGTTTGTAGTAAAAAATTGATTTAATTGGTTTAACTGATTGATTCACTTTTAATAAACACATGAAATCGGGCAGCACGGTGGTTAGCACTGTTGCCGCACAGCAAGAAGGTCCTGAGTTCAATTCCACCATCAGGCCGGGGTCTTTCTGTGTGGAGTTTGCATGTTCTCCCCGTGTTTGCGTGGGTTCTCTCCGGGTACTCCGGCTTCCTCCCACCGTCCAAAGACATGCAGCTTGTGGGGATAGGTTAATTGGATAATCCAAATTGCCACTAGGTGTGAATGTGAGTGCGAATGGTTGTCTGTCCCTGTGTGTTGGCCCTGTGACAGACTGGTGACCTGTCCAGGGTGTACCCCGCCTCTCGCCCTATGACAGCTGGGATAGGCTCCAGCGCCCCCCGCGACCCTGAAAAGGATAAGCGGAAGCGAATGGATGGATGGATGGAAACACATGAAATCATACATTTTGAAGGGTTAAAATGTAAGACTCCTACACTGTAAAATGTAATATTGTGTTTAATTAAAAATATTAAATAGGCTGAACTCAATTTTTATCAATTTGTTATTAGAACTCAATTTAAATAAGTTACCAGTACTTTTTATGCAAAAATGCTGATAAACTACATTTATTTGAGTTGTCTTAACTTAGAAAAACTAAGTAAGCTGGAAGTTTTGCTTCTCAGTGCGGAAGGATGAAAGATGTGTTTTGAAAATGCCACGTGACTACCGTCCTCCTCCCTCTCGGATCAGTCCGCATGTTCACGGTGCATTTTTTATGGAATATGTTGAGCAAACCTGGAGAAGCGTCAGCTCAAGATATTATTGTTGTCATTGCTGTGGATCTTTACCTGATACACTGACTTGGTGAGTAAATGTTTACTCTTATTCAAACTGATTTTGTGGCTTCTCTTAGTTTAGCACCAGGTTTAAAATCTTGCTAGCTAGTTAGTGTTAGCCTAGCGTTGCTGCTGCCGCTGGGCTCGTCTTACTTAAAAATTAACACCACAGCCTTAAAAACCTTACATAAAACTATGTGGTGAAATTTTCTGTTGATTGTTTGAAATAAATAAGTGAGATAAGAGCCCAGACAAAATTCTTCGGGAGGTGCAGCCGTTAGGGGTGGGGTAGGTGTGGGATGTGGGGGGTGGATAACAGAGCTCTCCGAAAACGTGGAAGCACTTTTGCAAATATGTGATATTTTGATAAATTAAGTAGATATTTGAGCATTACATAGCTACATTGTCGCCTGAAAATATCTTAAAAGGTTATTTTGTGACCCAGAAAGGGTAGTCTGGGGAAAAGGAGGATCGCATTTGTCGGCCACGGTTGTCGGAGCCTGTGCGTACTTGTAAGCGCGGCAGTGGCGGAGGAGCGCCGCTGAAAAACTTATTACTTTTTCTGGGTCACAAAATAAACTTTTAAGATATTTTCAGGCGAGAATGTAGCTGTGTAAATTTCAAATATCTGCTCGATTTATCAAGACATCACATATTTGCAAAAATGCTCCGACGTTTTCGGAGACGTCTATTTTTTTTTCATGCTTTGTGGCAGCTTTAGAACATCTGTGGCATCTACTAATGTCAAATCTAGCCTTTATTTAACAACATAAGCAAACTCTATGTTACAATGATTGCACAGCCATTAAGGATCAAATCAGTTTCTGAAAAATGTTCTGTTTTTTCTCCCTCTGCTTGCTTCTTACTGTCTTTGAGGCTCGGGACCAGCACTCCTGTTGTTGGACAGAAAGACATCAGTAAGTATTTTGGTTTTCCAATATATTAGCAACTGTCAGTGACATTTATATTAATCAGGCTGAACTTTAATCATACTTTAGATCAGCCTGTTATACTTATTGTTTTATTTGTGCTTTGGTTTGGGGAAGTTGTTTCTTTACTGATCTTTTCCTGTCTTCTGTTATTAGACTTGAGATATGACTGCACTATGCTGTTGCTGGTGACTCCAGTTAATTCTACAAGACATGCTGTGTAAGTAAACAAACAACAACAACAGTTTGGTCTGCATTTCTTGAAAGATCACATCCCCCAAACTTAGTTTAGAGGGTCTAGCCTGTATATAGTGAAGTCTGCAAGTTTTCTAACAGCAAAATCTGTTTTGTGCCCAAAATCATTTTGCACATCATTAGAATGAAAGTTATTGGCCATGTTTGCATAGCCCTTTTTTAAAATGATGCTTTCATGACATTATTGTGTGTTGGGTGGTGGTCAGGGCTATGCAGACTGACAATTTGGGACATTGAATGTCACCTCTCCGGTGGGGAGGGAGCCTGAAATTGTCTAAATTGGAGTCTGTTCTATACCAAATGCAGAAAAAAATGTTTTAAGAAAGCAATTAAGTTCATGTTCCAAAAAATATGATTGTTTGCTTGCAGGACAACAGGAGAGATGAGTCCTCCGTCACAGACGGTGTGGTCAGTGAAGATGGTCGCCTGCAGGTTCAAGCTCATTGCATCTCCAACCCACATCCACTGCCACTGTACTTAAGGGAAGTTAAAGACTTTCTTCTGCACCTACATTTGGATCACCTCGATCCATGACAGTCATTCAGGCAGTAATGCCTGGACTGGAAACAAGCATCCTTAAAATAATACAACATTCCAGCTCCTGTGTTGGAATGAAAAACAAATGTGTTGTTTAAATTAGAGACTGCACTTGTGACAGAACAATAAATATTTTATTTTGATTATATAAGTAATGTAAGTACAAAACAAACTTGTGGTAGACCTAAACTTATTTTCAGAATAATTACATCTGAGACTTTGTTTCATTGTAAAATTATAACAGTGATGGCAATATAATTGTTTGTTGTTCAGCAGAACAGTGTCCAGTATGTTGGCTGTTATACTTTGTTGTGTTTGAAAATAAAAGTTGGGCTCATTTTAACATCATTACAAAAATTGTTGTTAATTATTTTTAATCATATTCATGGTACCACAAATTGTTTTTTCATTTAGTTGAACTTAACATGTTTGTCAGTAGGTAAACAATTAGTATTGTACAGTCAGAAATATCAAGTTATTCTTAATACTGCAGACTTGCAATGTATAAGTTGTCCTAACAGTCATCTTAAGTAAGCTTTACTTAGTTTTTTTGAGGCAACGAGTTTCCATAATTTTTTTGAGTTCTGGGAACTAACAAGGCTGTACAGTGTACTCAAAATGAGTAAGTTGCCCTAACTTGGTCATCTTACGTAAACTTGATCCAATTTTTTTGAGTTCTGGGAACAAATGAGCTTGTACAGAGTACTCAAAGTAAATAAGTTGTCCTAACTTAGTCATTTTTAGCTAAGCTTTACTCAATTTTTTTGAGGCAACGAGTTTCCATAATTTTTTTGAGTTCTGGGAACTAATTAGATTTTACAGTGTAAGGCCTAAGACTCCTGTCTTTGAAAAATGCAAATAACATGTGTATCTGTGTGTGCTTGTATATTATTATCATGGTGTTGTGGTAGAACGATATATAGACTAAAAACCAGCACAGGGAGCTGCAATCAGGAAGATCCAGCAGGGAAAATAAGCGTTATTCCAAGTTAATACAGAGGCAAGCCAACCTGACTTGCAGGTCTCAGAGTTACTTAGCCTCACTTTCCAGTGCTACATGTCTCCACATCTCCACGTCTTCACTGTGTCATTTCTCAGGCTATCTTTTGACACAGTAACAACTGTTAACATTAATTTTGTGCTGGCTGTGATGAAAAGCTCAAGACTTTACAGGTTAGTTCTTTTTTAACCATGAAAATGTATTTTCTTCATCCAAAGGGGAAATGGATAATGAGTAAAACAAAACAAACAAACAAAAACCACTGATTTTAGTTACCAGTTATTTAAAACACTTTTAAAAATAAGCATTGAACACATCACCAATTTTCCAAGTGTTAAGGTCATATTTCCATGAAATTCTCACCACATGTCTGTAACAACCCATCCAATCATCTCAAATAGTGCACATAAATAATGAAAGGAAGCCCTAAGTGGTATATAATGAGACTGAGCTTTTCTAAAGTTCCCCTCCTGGTCTTGATTCAGCTGCTAAAACCTGATGTGTCAATCAAAAATGCATGTTTCCATGGGTGTTACTTTATTTAGACCTTTATCTCCCTATTTATACTAATACACAAATGCCTAAATCTGATACACTGCATGTCCCTGGTAACAAAATCCGAGATGAACCGGCCGGTTGGTTGCGCCATAGATGGTAAACAAACTGGGTTTCATTTTTTTCTTAACCAAATCATCCTCTGTTTGCCTGCAGTTTAACATATATCTAAAGGCTGGCAAATGCAAAGTAAGGCATTACTGTAATAAATGCCTTAATAAAGTAGGGTATGTTTTAGGGAATGAGCCTAAAGCATTTATGGTAAATGAAGGAAGTGCCCTTTAAACAGCACAGATGTGGAGATAACACTGTGTACGTTACATGTGACAGAGATGCCGCTTCTGTAAAATGACAGTTTTGTGAAAAGTTCGCACCCTTAATCTTCCTCATCCATGCTACAGTAATGATACTACACTGCACAAAGACTACTGTCTGAATGATAATTTTAGTTAATACAGCTGACAAGAAATCTATTTTTGACTTTAGTGAAGAGGTCAGGTTATTGTTTCAGGTTACTGGAGGTTTGTGTGTATTTGATTATGCACAGCTCTCTTATGGTCCCTCCACAGTGTTTTAATAATTAGCTTTGACTGGTTCATTGCAACACATTGATTCTTTAATTTTTCTACCATTTGGTTGGTGGTATGCTTGGCTTAATTGTCCCGACCCAATTTCAGCCAAGCTCCAGATTCTGGACAGACAGCCTCTTATTTGACTCTAAAATATTTTGGTATACAGAGAAGTTCAGGGTCGACTCAAAGACTGCAAGTCCTGCAGCTGCAGTACAAGCTCGAATCATCGCCGCTCCACCATCATGTTTGACAGTTGATATGAGGAGTTAGTGCTGATATGCTATGTTTAGTTGTTGTCAGGTGTTGCTGTGCATTATGGTCAAACAGCTCCACTTTGGTTTCATCTGTCCACAGGACATTGTTCCAGATGTCTTGTGTTTTGTTCAGATTCAACTTTGCAAAGCTAAGCTGTGCTGCCTGGGAAACCTTCCAAACATATCATACTTGTTCAGTCTTTTTCTAACTGTACAATCAAGAACTTTAACATGTAACATGCTAACTGAGGATTGCAGAGCTTCAGATGTCACGTTTGAGTTTTCTACAGTTTCTCTGAGCATTGTACCGTCTGACCTTGGTGAATTTGCCGAGACATCCACTCCTGGGAAGACTGGGAAATGTCTTCATGTTTTCCACTTGTAATGGACTTGTCATGGACACACACACACAGACATATCTTCTAGTTCCATTTTTGTCTTTCTCATAAAAACACACATTAATCACACATTCAAAGTCTGGATATTTCTGTGTTAAAAAATTTTATATTTCGTATGTTCTGTTGTGTTTTTTTGTTGTTGTTGAAGTTTTCAGTGTTGTTGCATAACAAATGTTCCCATTGATGAATCTGATGCTGATTAGAAAAGTGTTTCAGACACACACAGACACATCCTTACAGATCACTCTTGGGGGTCCCTGGTGATCACACAGCTCCATAATATAACTGACATAAATACAATAATCTCATGCATTGGCCTACAATAGCAAAATAGTCTGATCTGGTAGAATACAGTGAAACTGTCAAATATCACTACTTTTCTTCAAAATGAAATGCTGAAATTACAAATTGCATGGTTTTATATTGCAGTGGCAGACAGATTAAAAAAAATGTGGTTTCAATGGAAATGAATGGGACAATTTTTACCACAAAGGTGTCGAGAGGCACTACACAAAAAATAATAATGTAATCAAATCAATTTTGTTGTCCAAGACTCTACCAATGTCCCACTCCCATAGTATTTATTATTATTGGGAAAATATTGAGCTTTTTGTGATTCTTTCAATAAATACTTCAAATGTTTAATCTGGCATTTAAAGGGTTAAAATCCTGAAAACAATTTCATGTTTGATCATTTTGAAAAGGGCTGAAGATGATTAGAGCAGAAAAAAATGTTGCTGTATGAGGATTTTCTGGCTGATTTTTGTACACAAAGGTGTCAAAAATGTGCAAAATGCATCAACAGAGTATGAATGACATGTGAGAAAGAAAAATGAGTATTTTACTCAAAAATTTGACTAAAAAGAAGATTTCCTGCAACAATCCACGCCATAGGCTATAACACAGCCACCAAGTAAAAAAAACAAAAATGCCCGAGGTGGGTATAAGGGTTAAAGAATCATTGTACATGTCCTGGCCAATATCAGATAAGTAGAAAAAAGGCGAGATGCATTAAAACAACATTAAGCATATTGGGCCGAGTTGCTGCTGACCCCTCAACCCACCTTTCTGTCACCCACACTCACAAAGACTGCTCTGCCTGCTTTTGCCTGCAGATGTCGCAACTGAGGCACCAAAATCTGAATTTCAATCAGGAACACTGTAACAAACGTCAGCGTCACTTAAACTCAAACTTCTGTTTTTCTTTGAAAATATTTGTTTAAAGTTTTTCTTTATATTTTAATAACACTCTTGTCTCTCAAGAAATGGACGCAGACTAATCTGCTCTGCCTCAAAGGACCAGGCGTCAGAAATCTCAGGTGGTGTTCAGCAGTAACACATAAAGTAAAATAACAAGCAATGTAACATATTACATGCTTCAGGAAGTGCATTAAAATATAAAGCCGGTATTGTATTAAAAGAAAAAGGTAAAAAATGAAATGTATCGCACTAATTTATCTGAATACACACAATGTAACTTATTGGCAATTGACAATGTAATCTTTTATGTCATTCTCTACAGCTTCAAGTCTGTAATGTAAGACAACACGAGCCTTGATACAAAGTTAATCATTTGTTGCAGACTTTTGCTCCCAATGGTCAGGCCTTCTAATGCCCATAAGCTGATATGATTGATGCGTTTGCTATGTTGCGTAGAGAACATTGCTCATCCAAATGTTGCAACAGAAACTAAAGAAGAAGAAAAAAGATTCTAATTATCATTGTGAAAAAAACAAAAAGCAATAAAAATATGTTCACTGGTTCTAAACAGACTGTAGTGCAAATTTAAAATAAATAGACATAAAGATAAACACAGTGAGGTAGTATTGCAGAATAACTGTGCAAAATCCAAACGTAATGCAACAGATGAGAGTTACATGTTTAACTTCCACTAGAGTCTTAGGAAGGGGAGCAGTGGTTCTGTTTTTACTGCTGGTGGAAAGAGAGTAAAATTTAATCTGGTGATTTTGGACTTCATTGATCTGTGTCTGTTCTCAGGGGGGAAGGTGATGCCAGGGTGGGCGTGGTCCATGATTATACAGCTAGCTTTCCTGTGGAGTTGGCTTGCAGAGGGAGTGAAGAGTGGCACCAATAACACCACAGCAGTTCTCTCCTGTGCAGCTGGTGAACCACACCGTGCAGCAGCAGGTCAGAGGGCCGTCTGCAGGTGATGCTTTTACTTTCTTAGAAAGCAAATTCTCTGTTTGATGAGGGGTGCAGGAGAGGTCAGTTGAGATACCAAGTAACTTACAGCTCTCTACTGCCACTGCATTTGACCCATTCACTCAGTGAAGCAGTGGGCAGCCACTAAGCAGGCGCACCGGGGAGCAGTGTGTAGGGACGGTACCTTGCTCAGGGGTACCTCAGGGTAGCCGTTAGTGGATTCGAACCCCGACCTTCTGATCATGAGGCAACCACTCTACCTACTGAGCTGTCCCCTAACTTCTATTTTACTGGATACCGGGTGGGAATCGAACTTGTGATCCCCAGAGGTGTGTAGTCTTATCACTACACTATCCAGCTGCCCAGTTTTTGTAACCTTTAAGTCCTGATCGTTGTCATAGATCCCATCTTTGAGATGTCTGACCTCCTCCTTGCAGGCTGTTTCACCACAGTGCATGGAGCATAGAGTAGAGAGTGGGACTGAGGACACAGCTGTGTGCCAGTAACTCCCATCCCAACATTCTGGGCTCTGTTTCTCAGAAAGTCGATTAGCCACGTGCGCAGTGTACAGCCTGAACCGAACTGTCCTTTGGTTTAAATCTTAGAAAATGAAATGCTTTTAATCATTAACTGCATACAATATAATTGTAATTACATGCTATTAAAAAATCCTACTTTTTGAAAGAAAACATTTTCTAACATGCAAAAATAAATAAACGATAACAAGTACAGTAATCTCAAATAAATATAAGTCATAGATGCAGCCGAAACTAAGGCATAAAATAAACCTTTAATAAGCCTTTACTCTTCTTGGAATGTCTTCTTACATGAGCAGGAAATAAGAAAAGAATCTGACAGTTTGTGTCTCCTAGATGATTTGATTTATGTGTGTTTTTGTGCATAAGTGTGTATATTTTATAATAACTAAACAGCCAGTACCTGTCTTTAGACTCACCTTTACTGCAATAGAAAGCCGCTGCTCACAGTATGTTGTGCCAGATTAAGATGCTTTTAACTTCTGTAGCTTTACTGTAGAGTTTTTTTCCTTTATAAAACAAATGGCAGTGGATATATATATAGATGTATGTAATATATCTTGCTGCCATGTGATTGTCTGATTAGATATTTTCATGAACAAGCAGTTGAACAGGTGTACTTAACAAAGTGGCCGTGATTATATGTTTGTGTGAATATTGTTTAAAACAAAATGTTAAGAAATTAAAATGAAAAATTGCTTCGAGGTATCATTTAAAGTCACAAATGCTCTTCTCTTTGTCTCTGGGGAATTGAGAGCAACATGTGACACACATATCAACACAGCACACTGCTGTATCCACATATAGGTGTGTGTAGTCAAGCCAATAGGAAGTGAATGTCAACTTCCCCTTGACATATAATGGCAAATATGTTAACTGTTTTCAAATATGCAGCAACACAGACACACACAGAAGAGAGAGACAGACAATCAGCCTCTATCACTCTGGAATTTTCTTATTCAGTTGTTTCACAGAATGTCTTGTTTAAGTTGGATTCACGTCCAGAAATCTGTGTGTGTGTGTGTGTGTGTGTGTGTGTGTGTGTGTGTGCCCGTGCAGGCAGCTGACCCTGGCATGAAGAGGGCCACTGTGTGAAACCACAGAGAGACCATTCTTCACTGCGACACACACATTACACACTCGCAGCCATCCACTCCCTCCCCCTTCTCTAACTCTTTAATTTGTCACATTCACCAAGACACACAAGCGCACAGCACAGAGGGTGCAAGAGAGTCACTTGCCATCTCTCATTCTCTGACACAGAAGTCTAGCGTAGTCTTTCTGTTTCTCCCCAGCACATACACATACACAGTGACTGTGTCCCACCAAGTAATGACCCTTATTTCACCATCCTGACTCAATCGCTGCTTCAGTCAAGAGACTAGAATGTAAAGCACAATTCCTCCAATACATTTTACACTTAGAAAAACAATTATGTGTGTAAAGTAACTAAATATAGTTCAGGGAGGCATTTTTTTGTGATGAATCATCCTCAGCACTCATATTAAAGCATACAGAACTGTGCAAAAGTCTTGAGCCACCCCTCATTTCTTTATATTTGAAGCTAATGCTGTTTTATACTGTTACTGTTTGCTTGCCTTTTCTTTTTTCCCAATATTGTCACATTGTTACTAAGCTGTAATAGAAAGTGCAACAGCAGTTTCTTTAGCTAAAGCTATGAAAAGTACCAAAGATGACACAGTTTGATATAAAACAGTTATAGTAGTAATGTAGCAGCAAGGTGATTCCAAAGAACTGCTGATAGCTGATAGCTTGGCATCGTGATGTGTCATAAACTCTAAGAAACTCTCTACCTTCACCAAAGCCTCATCAGAAAAGTAAGGTCTGCCAAATGACGCAAGTAATGACTGAAAATATGTATCAACAGCTAACTAAGTGGTGGTTCCTAATTTGAAATATTTATTTAAAACTGTTGTTCTTATGTATGGAAGGAGATCAGGAGAGCCTAGAACAGCGTCTACAGCTGTCTGTAAACCACAGTGTTGGCTCTCATGGTTTGGGGTTGCATTTCAGTCAGTGGTTGTTGGGCATCTTGTCAAAACCGATGAAATTATGAGCACAATGTAGTTTTGATCCACCGTGCAACTCCATCTGGAAAGTGTCTGATTAGGAACAGCTTAATTTTTACTTCTTAAAGAAATGACAAGTTTGCATAAAGCTGAATCCGCACTGGAAGTGATTCACGCCTCACCTGCGGATTTGAAGCTGACAGCTGCTTACCTGCACATGGTGAAGGTTTACCTGCGCACATTGCCTGGCAGCAGTTGCTATGCACGTAATTCCCTGAAGACGCTAGAAGTTTTTATTCACCACCAGTGCTGAAGTAGCTTAAGAGAGTAATTATAGTTACTTATTAGAGTTACTTATATCCTGTTTGTGCATTTTTAGCCCATGTTTCAATAAAAAACTGCACTTATGGCTCATTTTCCAAACAAAAACATAAAGAAATTAGGTTTGGGTCAAAAGGTTTGCACGATACTGTGTAATATTTTTATTGTGTAACAACAGCAGAAAAATTGTTTTCACAATTTCTTTTAGGGCATATGCAGCCATCACATGTTTACCTTTTTTTTAAAAAAAATTGTCATTAGTATTATTAAAGGGAAATTGAATCAAAAGCCCAAATTTGATTTTTGCCTTTCATGCACTTATGTATGAAAGGCAATGAACTATAAAGAATATTTTATGATATATTATTTAATTCTGTTTTACCTATACCAATTCTGAACCCAGTTTTTTCACTAGAAACTGAAATTGGACAGTAAGTCTTGACATAGAAATGTGGATACATTACATCACACTACATGTTAATTTAGGTTTTATTATAACAGCTTTAGTTTATCACAGGTTGAGATTTTAGTCACATTGTGTGGTAAATCAGCCATTCAGGTGTATAAGGATCACCACCCGCATTCATTGAAAGCCTGCTGCATATACTTTAAAGACACATTCATTACCAGTTTTCCCATTTCTGTAACCAACAAGTGCATCACATCTTAAAATATGTGCTATGAAAATGGTCTGTTGCTATTGGCAACATAGCTACTGCTAGTTGTATCAAACTTTCAAAGTTCAAGGGTGAGTTAACTTACTTATACATGACATCCTAATGTATAGCAAAATGAATAATAATATGCAGCAAACTCACCGTGTCCCTTAGAGTAAACAGTAGAGTAGTATAGAGTAGGTATTTATTTATTTATTTTAAAGCCTGAGGGTAAGCAAAGTTCCTTCTCACTCTTTAGCCGAGGTCTTTTTGAGTGTCTTTTTTACTCAGCCGTTCTTTAGATTAAAAAAAACAAAAACCAAAAGAATCCTCGGTAGAAAAACGAAATGGTGCTAGCAACATTGCGACAGTGTATAACGACAAAAATGTCATGGTTGTCAGAGTAAGATTTATGCCAGATATTAAAATATAAATGGCTTTAAATGTAGTATATTGTAAATACGATAT